>NW_026290119.1:0-70000 GCF_023373465.1 Oncorhynchus keta
GAGCCGATTTGGACATATTTGTATAAAAGACCGAACATATGGAGCTCCATGTATATTTGTGTAAATATATTAAATATTAATGTAAATGATGAAATATTAGGTACGTACCTTTATGATTTATATTTACCTGATTGAGATATATTAATTTGTTGTTAGTGTAACTTAGCCATTTGGCCCCCCTCTTGCCTGTTCATTGTATTGTGGTAAGTGTGTTAGGATAAAGGCAGGAAGTTGGGCCTTCGGGAGGGAGTCCTTGCTAGATGCGGGAGCGGTATAGTTTTTGACAGACATACAGACATACAGACATACAGACATGTCATAATATGTATTTTCCATATCAAGTATTTTGTGCTTTAAGTTGATTGGAGAATCATTTATTTGTTAGATATAAGAAGAATAAACATTTTTGTTGCACCATATCCCTGGATGTCATGGAATGTTTGGCCGTTTGGAAACCTTGAGTGTGGACTGTATGCGTACCAAACAACCCCGCTTCAGGCTTGGGCAGTGGCTATGGTAAAGACGAAAGGAAGCCACTACATTCAAGTCAAAAAACTCCGCGAAGGATTACTATCGGAAGGAAATCTCCGGTTCGGACACACGCTGGATATTGTTCTATTTGTAATTGCATTCGGATCGTAAGGACAGCTCGCTTGGAAGGATTTGAACTCCTAGAATTCGCCAGCCGTGAGTAACCACTGCGAATGAATGAGCTGCCCTGTTCAATGCGATCATTTGATCATGCATATTATGGAAGCGCAAATGTGCTTTTAATTGGAATGTTTGATAAACTTGGGAATGGAATTCAAAACACAGCGTTGTGAAAACAATTAAGAAGTTTAAGTTTGGGAAACACTGAGATCCTACGCACAATGTAGCCTAATCGTATGTCTAATATTTGGCCTAACGTGGAAATGCAATGCATCAACGCAACGAATAAGGATCTAAAGATACTGCGTGTTTAAACTTCATTAAAGGGACAACTTATAATGGGATGAAATGTTTAAAACGCATCTAAAATGCCGAACTTGCACATGTTCAATTCAAATGGGTCAATATGCTGAAATGGAGGACTGTGTTTTAAAGCATTAAAGGAGGTCAAAAGGGGCATTACGTTTAACAATCAAAAACCAACAACTGTATCATTGTAAATTGAGTGAACTAAAAGTGAATGATGGAGGATGAAATCCCAAATAAGACTCCACTGGAGAGGGCAGAGGAGCATCTAAATTCACTCTATGCAGCCCGGAGAGGCAAACTTGGAGTATGTACACGCAAAATGAATGAAATAAAAGCCCTTCTTGTTGATGGAGGAAACATTGAAACTGTGGATGAGAGTCTTGAAGCATTCCATGCTGTTCTCAATGACTTTAAGAATGCTCATAATTCTGTGCTAGAGCTGGTCACAGAGGAGGAACACGAACAGGAGAGCATTAACTATTATCAACCAAGAATGAGAACTTATGAACATTTCCTGAAAGAGGTGGAAATATGGAAAAAAGCTGAAATCGAGCCACAAACGCTCATTGAACCACACGACAGCATTTCCAATGTGTCAAAAACATCAAGTAAAACGAAGTCTTCTAAAACTGCTTCCTCAGTGTCCTCTGCACGCCTAAAAGCTGAGGCAGAACGAGCAGCTCTACTAGCTCGCCAAGCATCATTACAGGACAAGCATCATTGGAACTGGAGAAAGCTCAACTGGACAAGCAATGCAGAAAGCTCAACTGGAACAACAGAAAGCTCAACTGGAACAACAGAAAGCTCAACTGAATGTTAGGATGGAAAAAATGGCACTGGAAACGGACATAGCAGCATATAATGCCAAACTGAAGGTTCTGGAGAGTGTTGAGTCAACTTCTCAATCCCATTCTGTGGCAGCCCATTTTCTAAGCCAAGAAGATGGAATGAACTCTTATTTTGAGAACCAGGAACCCGAGGTCTATAAGGAACCTGAACCATCACCTGTTGCATTTGCTGCATTAGGTGCAGTTCCAAAGACCCCACTACAAAGAGTTTTACAACAACCGACCACAAAGCCATCAAAACCTATTCAGAAAACAGTCATAAACCACACCCTTCAGCAGCCAACATCAAGGTCTAGCAATCAACACAGAATCAACACTGCGGGTATCAGCCATAATACCAGCCATGATAACCTCACTACTGTCATGCAAAGGCAGAATGAAATTGCTGACCTCCTTGTACTACAGCACAAACAGGCCACACTCCCTGTTAGGGAGATACCTATGTTTGACGGTGATCCTCTAAACTTTAGGCCATTTATGCGTGCATTTGAGCATGGAATAGAAGATAAGACAAGCAGCCACCAGGATAGGCTCTATTACCTGGAACAGTACACCTCTGGTCAGCCCAAGGATCTAGTCCGTAGTTGTCTGCATATGGAAGCCAGAAGAGGCTATGCAGAGGCTAAGAGGTTGTTAAAGGAACACTTTGGCAATGAAATCAAAGTCACCACTGCTTACATGGAAAAAGCTTGGAACTGGATAAACATCAAACCGGATGATGGAAAGGGACTGGGTGGCTATGCACTCTATCTTAGAGGATGCTGTAACGCTATGCAAGACCTACAGAACATGGAAGAGCTTAATCTTCCCTCCAACATAAAGTTGATCATGTCAAAACTTCCCTACAAACTAAGGGAAAAATGGAGGTCTACGGCATGTGATATTTTAGAGAGAAGCCACCTGAGGGCCCAGTTCAGTGACCTTGTGACGTTCATGGAAAAACAGGCAAAAATACTGCAGGATCCGTTGTACGGAGATATCCAAGATCCCCTGACCAACAAAAGGTTTTTTAAAACCAAAACAGAAGCTGACTTTAAACAGCAGTTCAAGTCCAAGAGTAGGGGAAGCAGCTTTGCCACTGCAGTAGATGTACTGGCAGATTGTGACTCGGAAAAACATCTAAAAGAACAAACATTCAAAGTCAAGAAACCAGGCACCTACCCTTCTGATGCTCCCAGTAGCTCATGTGTATTTTGCGCTGGTGAGCATTTCCTGGTCGACTGCCAACAGGTGAAGGCACAGCCACACGAAGCCAAGGTTGAGTTTCTGAGATCAAAAGGCCTTTGTTTTGGCTGTTTGATGAGAGGACACTTAAGCAAAGAATGTAAAAGAAGGATGACCTGTCAGAAATGTCAAAGAAAGCACCCCACTATCCTGCACATTGAAGGAAGAGAGAGATTTAGATCTCTGAAGGCAGATACGAGGGGTGTAGCAGTAAAGCGGGAGGAGACTGTCAGCAGTGCTCTTGTTTCACTGGAAGCTGGTGAAGATACCGGGGCCGGTACAGATTGTGCACTTGCGATTGTGCCAGTTCAAGTAAAGATGGCAAATGGAAGCAAGTCTACGTTAACCTATGCATTTCTCGATTCTGGTAGCTCAGCAACATTTTGTACGGAGAGACTCATGAGGCAGTTGCAAGCTAAAGGCAGTGAGACTGAAATTCTGCTACGCACAATGGGGCAGGAGAGTCCTACCAAGAGCTTTGAGATATCTGGATTAGAGATTGGCAATGTGGAAGGTGACACATTTCTTGCATTACCAAAGGTCTACACCCAAAATAAGATCCCAGTGACAAGAGAGAACATTCCCACTCAGAAAGATCTCAAAAGGTGGCCATACCTGAAAGAAGTTCAGTTGAAGGAAATTGACGCCGACGTCGAACTCCTGATTGGCGTAAATGCTCCAAAGGCAATGGAACCCTGGAAAATCATAAATAGTCAAGGCAACGGACCGTATGCAGTGAAAACCCTCTTTGGATGGGTGATGAACGGTCCTCTTAGCAATTGTACCATGGCAGAAGACAACTGTGAGAGGTACGATGAAGCGGTAATTCAAACAGTCAAGTCCAACTTCTATGTTGATGACTGCCTCAAGTCAGTGGCCACAGAAGAACAAGCCATAGCTCTCACGAAAAACCTCAGGGATGTGTGCTCTCAGGGTGGGTTAAATTGACCAAGTGGGTCAGCAACAGCCGCACTGTGCTGGCTTCTATCCCTGATGAACACAAAGCCAAGCAGATAAAAGAACTGGACCTGGACAGAGAAAAGCTGCCTGTTGAAAGAGCACTTGGAATCCGATGGAACATTGAAAGTGATGCATTTACCTTCCGAGTCACTGTCAAGAACAGACCCCTTACAAGAAGAGGTATTCTCTCAACTGTCAGCTCTATTTATGATCCATTAGGTTTCCTCGCCCCATTTGTATTAAAGGCAAAGCAAATCCTTCAAGTGCTCTGCAAGCTAAAGTGTGGATGGGACGAAGTCATCCCTGAAGAACACTCTATTTCATGGCAGAGATGGCTCTCAGAGCTGGACCAGCTCTCCAGATTCCAGATAGACAGGTGTATGATGCCTGAGAACTTTGGTCAAGTCAAGACGGCACAGCTGCATCACTTCGGTGATGCAAGTGAACAAGGTTATGGCACGGCAAGTTACCTTAGGTTCACAAACGGTATGGAAAAGGTTCACATTGCATTCATACTAGGGAAATCAAGGGTGACTCCACTCAAGCAGATGACAATCCCCAGACTGGAACTTGCTGCAGCAACATTGGCAGTGCGAGTGGACAGGATGTTAAAGTTGGAGCTCCAGATTGAACTTGAGGAGTCAACTTTTGGACGGACAGCCAGTCTGTGCTAAAATACATCCGCAATGATACCAAGAGATTCCATACCTTTGTGGCTAATAGGGTTGCTATGATCCGTGACCTATCGAAAGCAAAACAGTGGAGGTATTTGAACTCAAAACACAACCCAGCCGATGATGCCTCAAGAGGATTATACGTTGAAATGTTCCTGAACTCAAAGAGATGGCATAAAGGACCAGAATTCCTGGAGAAACCAGAAACTCAATGGCCGAAAGTCCCAGAGGAGCTTAGCTCCATCCCTCCGGATGATCCAGAGGTGAGAAAAGACGTAATCGTAAACCATACAAGTGTGGAAGAAAAGAGTCCAACCAGCAAACTGATTGAGTACTATTCAACATGGAACAGCTTGAAGAAAGCAGTTGCCTGGATGCTGAAACTGAAGAAACGTCTTCTACAGTTAAGCCAGAAAAGGAAAATTATCTCTCAAACTGATCCAAGATCAGATCAGAGTCTGACAAACTCACTGAAGGAACAAATTGACAAGTTCAAACTGACGTTTGGAAAAGAAAGTCTGTCTGTGGATGACCTAGATGAAGCAGAAAAGGTCATCATTCGATTTGAACAACGACAGCACTTTAAACAAGACATTGCACTAGTTGTGAAAGGAAAACAATGTGCCAAGAGAAGTGGCTCAATCTGTAAGCTTGATCCAATTGTTGACAATGGCATTCTGAGAGTAGGAGGAAGGTTAAGCAAAGCTGCTATGCCTACGGAACTAAAGAATCCTATGATCCTGCCCAAAGA
The DNA here is from genome assembly GCF_023373465.1 of Oncorhynchus keta. Lineage (NCBI taxonomy): Eukaryota > Metazoa > Chordata > Actinopteri > Salmoniformes > Salmonidae > Oncorhynchus > Oncorhynchus keta. The sequence continues at coordinate 5,418 of NW_026290119.1, forward strand.
CTCCTACATCTCTAGACTGATCTTACTCCACATCCATGAGCAGGTTGGCCACTCTGGGAGAGGTCACATGCTTTCTAGACTTCGCCAGCGATATTGGATACCCTGTGCCAACTCTTTAGCAAGGAAGATCCTTAAGAGCTGTGTCTTTTGCAGGCGGATGCAAGCTAGAGCTGGAGAACAGAAGATGGCCGACCTTCCACAAGATCGGGTGTCACCTGATTTGCCGCCTTTCACCCATGTGGGCATAGATTACTTCGGCCCCATAGAGGTGAAGCGAGGCCGCGTTCATGTGAAGCGTTATGGTGTGATCTTTACTTGCCTTGTGAGTCGAGCTGTCCATCTAGAAGTTGCTAGTTATCTGGATACTGATTCCTGCATCAATGCCCTGCGCAGGTTCATCTGTCGAAGGGGCCCAGTAACAAGTATCAGAACAGACAATGGCACCAACTTTGTTGGAACACACAGAGAGCTAGGAGAAGCTATGAAAGAGCTGGATCACAACAAGATTCAAAAAGAATTACTGAAGAAAGGAGTGACATGGTCATTCAACCCTCCCTCTGGAGCCCACCATGGGGGGGTATGGGAGAGGTTGATCCGACTGGTGAAAAAGATCCTCTATTCAGTCCTTAAAGAGCAAGTACTGGATGATGAGGCTTTGCAGACAGCCTTGTGTGAAGTTGAGGCGATTATGAATGACAGACCAATCACTACTGTAACAAATGACCCTAATGATCTAGAACCCCTGACTCCGAACCATCTGCTTCATCTGAAAGCTAAGCCAGTCCTGCCACCAGGACTATTCCAGAGAAGCGACCTATACTCACGAAGGAGATGGAAGCAAGTACAATATATCACTGACCTCTTCTGGAAGAGATGGATCAGGGAGTATCTTCCACTTATGCAGGAGCGGAACAAGTGGAACAAAACTAAGAGAAACTTCAGTCCTGGTGACCTCGTGGTCATCGTCGATGACACCGCCCCAAGGAACTCTTGGCTAATGGGGCGTGTGGTGGAGGCTTTGCCAGGGGCCAAAGGTCTTGTCCGGAGCGTCATGGTTAAGACTAAGACCAATATCTTACAGAGACCTATCAATAAACTCTGTCTGCTCCTTGAGGCGACGGAGTGACACACACACACACACAGTGCTCCATCTTAGAATCACGTGCACCTCTGATTCGTTGATGTCGTACTCTTACATTCTTTGATGTCATACATTTTTGGACGTCAAACTCTTGACATTTTTCGAAGTTGAACACCTTTACACTTCAACTCAGACTGAGATCTATGGACTATTTTCCTATATGGTACCTTGTATATTTGTATATAGCTATGAACTGTAATAGTGCTCTGGTATAGAATGTTTTGTGTATTGGCTCTACGTTTGAATTTAAAGTAATTGTTGTGCATTCAGTGCAGTCAACAATTAGGGGCCGGTATGTTAGAGCCGATTTGGACATATTTGTATAAAAGACCGAACATATGGAGCTCCATGTATATTTGTGTAAATATATTAATGTAAATGATGAAATATTAGATACGTACCTTTATGATTTATATTTACCTGATTGAGATATATTCATTTGTTGTTAGTGTAACTTAGTTTTTGGCCCCCCCTCTTGCCTATTCATTGTATTGTGGTAAGTGTGTTAAGATAAAGGCAGGAAGTTGGGCCTTCGGGAGGGAGTCCTTGCTAGACGCGGGAGCGGTATAGTTTTTTGACCATACAGACATACAGACATACAGACATACAGACATGTCATAATATGTATTTTCCATATCAAGTATTTTGTGCTTTAAGTTGATTGGAGAATCATTTATTTGTTAGATATAAGAAGAATAAACATTTTTGTTGCACCATATCCCTGGATGTCATGGAATGTTTGGCCGTTTGGAAACCTTGAGTGTGGACTGTATGCGTACCAAACAACCCCGCTTCAGGCTTGGGCAGTGGCTATGGTAAAGACGAAAGGAAGTCACTACAGGACAACTCAACCTGCTATAGTCACATGTCAACATCACTACAGGACAACTCAATCTGCTATAGTCACATGTCATCACTACAGGACAACTCAATCTGCTATAGTCACATGTCATCACTACAGGACAACTCAATCTGCTATAGTCACATGTCATCACTACAGGACAACTCAATCTGCTATAGTCACATGTCATCACTACAGGACAACTCAACCTGCTATAGTCACATGTCATCACTACAGGACAACTCAACCTGCTATAGTCACATGTCATCACTACAGGACAACTCAATCTGCTATAGTCACATGTCATCATCACTACAGGACAACTCAATCTGCTATAGTCACATGTCATCATCACTACAGGACAACTCAATCTGCTATAGTCACATGTCATCACTACAGGACAACTCAATCTGCTATAGTCACATGTCATCATCACTACAGGACAACTCAATCTGCTATAGTCACATGTCATCATCACTACAGGACAACTCAATCTGCTATAGTCACATGTCATCACTACAGGACAACTCAATCTGCTATAGTCACATGTCATCACTACAGGACAACTCAATCTGCTATAGTCACATCACTACAGGACAACTCAATCTGCTATAGTCACATGTCATCACTACAGGACAACTCAATCTGCTATAGTCACATGTCATCATCACTACAGGACAACTCAACCTGCTATAGTCACATGTCATCATCACTACAGGACAACTCAAGGACATCACTACAGGACAACTCAATCTGCTATAGTCACATGTCATCATCACTACAGGACAACTCAATCTGCTAGTCAGTCATCATACAGGACAACTCAACCTGCTATAGTCACATGTCATCATCACTACAGGACAACTCAACCTGCTATAGTCACATGTCATCACTACAGGACAACTCAACCTGCTATAGTCACATGTCATCACTACAGGACAACTCAACCTGCTATAGTCACATGTCATCACTACAGGACAACTCAATCTGCTATAGTCACATGTCATCACTACAGGACAACTCAATCTGCTATAGTCACATGTCATCACTACAGGACAACTCAACCTGCTATAGTCACATGTCATCATCACTACAGGACAACTCAACCTGCTATAGTCACATGTCATCACTACAGGACAACTCAACCTGCTATAGTCACATGTCATCACTACAGGACAACTCAATCTGCTATAGTCACATGTCATCACTACAGGACAACTCAATCTGCTATAGTCACATGGACAGGACAACTCAATCTGCTATAGTCACATGTCATCATCACTACAGGACAACTCAATCTGCTATAGTCACATGTCATCACTACAGGACAACTCAACCTGCTATAGTCACATGTCATCATCACTACAGGACAACTCAATCTGCTATAGTCACATGTCATCACTACAGGACAACTCAATCTGCTATAGTCACATGTCATCACTACAGGACAACTCAATCTGCTATAGTCACATGTCATCATACAGGACAACTCAATCTGCTATAGTCACATGTCATCACTACAGGACAACTCAATCTGCTATAGTCACATGTACAGGACAACTCAATCTGCTATAGTCACATGTCATCACTACAGGACAACTCAATCTGCTATAGTCACATGTCATCACTACAGGACAACTCAATCTGCTATAGTCACATGTCATCACTACAGGACAACTCAATCTGCTATAGTCACATGTCATCACTACAGGACAACTCAATCTGCTATAGTCACATGTCATCATCACTACAGGACAACTCAATCTGCTATAGTCACATGTCATCACTACAGGACAACTCAATCTGCTATAGTCACATGTCAACATCACTACAGGACAACTCAATCTGCTATAGTCACATGTCATCACTACAGGACAACTCAATCTGCTATAGTCACATGTCATCACTACAGGACAACTCAACCTGCTATAGTCACATGTCATCACTACAGGACAACTCAATCTGCTATAGTCACATGTCATCACAGGACAACTCAACTCAATCTGCTATAGTCACATGTCAACATCACTACAGGACAACTCAATCTGCTATAGTCACATGTCATCACTACAGGACAACTCAATCTGCTATAGTCACATGTCATCACTACAGGACAACTCAACAGTCACATGACAACTCAATCTGCTATAGTCACATGTCATCACTACAGGACAACTCAATCTGCTATACTACAGGTCATCTGCATGTCACATGTCAACATCACTACAGGACAACTCAATCTGCTATAGTCACATGTCAACATCACTACAGGACAACTCAATCTGCTATAGTCACATGTCATCATCACTACAGGACAACTCAATCTGCTATAGTCACATGTCATCACTACAGGACAACTCAATCTGCTATAGTCACATGTCATCACTACAGGACAACTCAATCTGCTATAGTCACATGTCATCACTACAGGACAACTCAATCTGCTATAGTCACATGTCATCACTACAGGACAACTCAATCTGCTATAGTCACATGTCATCATCACTACAGGACAACTCAATCTGCTATAGTCACATGTCATCATCACTACAGGACAACTCAATCTGCTATAGTCACATGTCATCATCACTACAGGACAACTCAATCTGCTATAGTCACATGTCATCATCACTACAGGACAACTCAATCTGCTATAGTCACATGTCATCACTACAGGACAACTCAATCTGCTATAGTCACATGTCATCACTACAGGACAACTCAAGTCTGCTACAGGACAACTAACCTGCACATGTCATCACTACAGGACAACTCAATCTGCTATAGTCACATGTCATCACTACAGGACAACTCAATCTGCTATAGTCACATGTCATCATCACTACAGGACAACTCAATCTGCTATAGTCACATGTCATCACTACAGGACAACTCAATCTGCTATAGTCACATGTCATCACTACAGGACAACTCAATCTGCTATAGTCACATGTCATCATCACTACAGGACAACTCAATCTGCTATAGTCACATGTCATCACTACAGGACAACTCAATCTGCTATAGTCACATGTCATCATCACTACAGGACAACTCAATCTGCTATAGTCACATGTCATCACTACAGGACAACTCAATCTGCTATAGTCACATGTCATCACTACAGGACAACTCAATCTGCTATACATGTCATCACTACAGGACAACTCAATCTGCTATAGTCACATGTCATCACTACAGGACAACTCAATCTGCTATAGTCACATGTCATCACTACAGGACAACTCAATCTGCTATAGTCACATGTCATCACTACAGGACAACTCAATCTGCTATAGTCACATGTCATCACTACAGGACAACTCATCTGCTATAGTCATGTCATCTACAGGACAACTCAACCTGCTATAGTCACATGTCATCACTACAGGACAACTCAATCTGCTATAGTCACATGTCATCACTACAGGACAACTCAATCTGCTGTCACATGTCATCACTAGTCAACTATAGTCACATGTCATCACTACAGGACAACTCAATCTGCTATAGTCACATGTCATCACTACAGGACAACTCAATCTGCTATAGTCACATGTCATCATCACTACAGGACAACTCAATCTGCTATAGTCACATGTCATCACTACAGGACAACTCAATCTGCTATAGTCACATGTCATCATCACTACAGGACAACTCAATCTGCTATAGTCACATGTCATCACTACAGGACAACTCAATCTGCTATAGTCACATGTCATCATCACTACAGGACAACTCAATCTGCTATAGTCACATGTCATCACTACAGGACAACTCAATCTGCTATAGTCACATGTCATCATCACTACAGGACAACTCAATCTGCTATAGTCACATGTCATCACTACAGGACAACTCAATCTGCTATAGTCACATGTCATCATCACTACAGGACAACTCAACCTGCTAGTCACATGTCATCACTACAGGACAACTCAACCTGCTATAGTCACATGTCATCACTACAGGACAACTCAATCTGCTATAGTCACATGTCATCATCACTACAGGACAACTCAATCTGCTATAGTCACATGTCATCATCACTACAGGACAACTCAATCTGCTATAGTCACATGTCATCACTACAGGACAACTCAATCTGCTATAGTCACATGTCATCATCACTACAGGACAACTCAATCTGCTATAGTCACATGTCATCATCACTACAGGACAACTCAATCTGCTATAGTCACATGTCATCACTACAGGACAACTCAATCTGCTATAGTCACATGTCATCACTACAGGACAACTCAATCTGCTATAGTCACATGTCATCATCACTACAGGACAACTCAATCTGCTATAGTCACATGTCATCACTACAGGACAACTCAATCTGCTATAGTCACATGTCATCACTACAGGACAACTCAATCTGCTATAGTCACATGTCATCACTACAGGACAACTCAATCTGCTAGTCACATGTCATCATGTCATCATGTCATCACTACAGGACAACTCAATCTGCTATAGTCACATGTCATCACTACAGGACAACTCAATCTGCTATAGTCACATGTCATCACTACAGGACAACTCAATCTGCTATAGTCACATGTCATCACTACAGGACAACTCAATCTGCTATAGTCACATGTCATCACTACAGGACAACTCAATCTGCTATAGTCACATGTCAACATCACTACAGGACACATCTGCTATAGTCACATGTCACATCACTACAGGACAACTCAATCTGCTATAGTCACATGTCATCATCACTACAGGACAACTCAATCTGCTATAGTCATCATACAGGACAACTCAATCTCAGTCATGTCATCATCACTACAGGACAACTCAATCTGCTATAGTCACATGTCATCATCACTACAGGACAACTCAATCTGCTATAGTCACATGTCATCATCACTACAGGACAACTCAATCTGCTATAGTCACATGTCATCATCACTACAGGACAACTCAATCTGCTATAGTCACATGTCATCATCACTACAGGACAACTCAATCTGCTATAGTCACATGTCATCACTACAGGACAACTCAATCTGCTATAGTCACATGTCATCATCACTACAGGACAACTCAACCTGCTATAGACATCACTACAGGACAACTCAATCTGCTATAGTCACATGTCATCATCACTACAGGACAACTCAATCTGCTATAGTCACATGTCATCACTACAGGACAACTCAATCTGCTATAGTCACATGTCATCATCACTACAGGACAACTCAACCTGCTATAGTCACATGTCATCACTACAGGGACAACTCAATCTGACAATCAATCACATAGTCACATGTCAACATCACTACAGGACAACTCAATCTGCTATAGTCACATGTCATCATCACTACAGGACAACTCAATCTGCTATAGTCACATGTCATCATCACTACAGGACAACTCAATCTGCTATAGTCACATGTCATCATCACTACAGGACAACTCAATCTGCTATAGTCACATGTCATCACTACAGGACAACTCAATCTGCTATAGTCACATGTCATCACTACAGGACAACTCAATCTGCTATAGTCACATGTCATCACTACAGGACAACTCAATCTGCTATAGTCACATGTCATCACTACAGGACAACTCAATCTGCTATAGTCACATGTCATCATCACTACAGGACAACTCAACATAGTCACATGTCATCATCACTACAGGACAACTCAATCTGCTATAGTCACATGTCATCATCACTACAGGACAACTCAATCTGCTATAGTCACATGTCATCATCACTACAGGACAACTCAATCTGCTATAGTCACATGTCATCATCACTACAGGACAACTCAATCTGCTATAGTCACATGTCATCACTACAGGACAACTACCTGCTATAGACATGTCATCACTACAGGACAACTCAACCTGCTATAGTCACATGTCATCACTACAGGACAACTCAATCTGCTATAGTCAATCTACAGGACAACTCAATCTGCTATAGTCACATGTCATCATCACTACAGGACAACTCAATCTGCTATAGTCACATGTCATCATCACTACAGGACAACTCAACTGCAATCTGTCTCACTACAGGACAACTCACATAGTCATGTCATCACTACAGGACAACTCAATCTGCTATAGTCACATGTCAACACTACAGGACAACTCAATCTGCTATAGTCACATGTCATCACTACAGGACAACTCAATCTGCTATAGTCACATGTCATCACTACAGGACAACTCAATCTGCTATAGTCACATGTCATCATCACTACAGGACAACTCAATCTGCTATAGTCACATGTCATCATCACTACAGGACAACTCAATCTGCTATAGTCACATGTCATCACTACAGGACAACTCAATCTGCTATAGTCACATGTCATCACTACAGGACAACTCAATCTGCTATAGTCACATGTCATCACTACAGGACAACTCAATCTGCTATAGTCACATGTCATCATCACTACAGGACAACTCAATCTGCTATAGTCACATGTCATCATCACTACAGGACAACTCAATCTGCTATAGTCACATGTCATCACTACAGGACAACTCAATCTGCTATAGTCACATGTCATCACTACAGGACAACTCAACCTGCTATAGTCACATGTCATCACTACAGGACAACTCAATCTGCTATAGTCATGTCATCACTACAGGACAACTCAATCTGCTAGTCACAGTCATCATGACAACTCAACCTGCTATAGTCACATGTCATCACTACAGGACAACTCAATCTGCTATAGTCACATGTCATCATCACTACAGGACAACTCAACCTGCTATAGTCACATGTCACATCACAGGACAACTCAATCTGCTATAGTCACATGTCATCATCACTACAGGACAACTCAATCTGCTATAGTCACATGTCATCATCACTACAGGACAACTCAATCTGCTATAGTCACATGTCATCATCACTAGGACAACTCAATCTGCTATAGTCACATCATCACTACAGGACAACTCAATCTGCTATAGTCACATGTCATCATCACTACAGGACAACTCAACCTGCTATAGTCACATGTCATCATCACTACAGGACAACTCAATCTGCTATAGTCACATGTCATCATCACTACAGGACAACTCAACCTGCTATAGTCACATGTCATCATCACTACAGGACAACTCAACCTGCTATAGTCACATGTCATCTCATACAGGTCAATCTGCTATGTCATGTCATCACTACAGGACAACTCAACCTGCTATAGTCACATGTCATCATCACTACAGGACAACTCAACCTGCTATAGTCACATGTCATCATCACTACAGGACAACTCAATCTGCTATAGTCACATGTCATCATCACTACAGGACAACTCAATCTGCTATAGTCACATGTCATCATCACTACAGGACAACTCAATCTGCTATAGTCACATGTCATCACTACAGGACAACTCAATCTGCTATAGTCACATGTCATCATCACTACAGGACAACTCAATCTGCTATAGTCATCATGTCTATAGTCACATGTCATCACTACAGGACAACTCAATCTGCTATAGTCACATGTCATCATCACTACAGGACAACTCAATCTGCTATAGTCACATGTCATCACCACTACAGGACAACTCAATCTGCTATAGTAGTCACACTACAGGACAACTCAACCTGCTATAGTCACATGTCATCATCACTACAGGACAACTCAATCTGCTATAGTCACATGTCAACATCACTACAGGACAACTCAATCTGCTATAGTCACATGTCATCACTACAGGACAACTCAATCTGCTATAGTCACATGTCATCACTACAGGACAACTCAATCTGCTATAGTCACATGTCATCACTACAGGACAACTCAATCTGCTATAGTCACATGTCATCACTACAGGACAACTCAATCTGCTATAGTCACATGTCATCACTACAGGACAACTCAATCTGCTATAGTCACATGTCATCACTACAGGACAACTCAATCTGCTATAGTCACATGTCATCACTACAGGACAACTCAATCTGCTATAGTCACATGTCATCACTACAGGACAACTCAATCTGCTATAGTCACATGTCATCACTACAGGACAACTCAATCTGCTATAGTCACATGTCATCATCACTACAGGACAACTCAATCTGCTATAGTCACATGTCATCATCACTACAGGACAACTCAATCTGCTATAGTCACATGTCATCACTACAGGACAACTCAATCTGCTATAGTCACATGTCATCACTACAGGACAACTCAATCTGCTATAGTCACATGTCATCACTACAGGACAACTCAATCTGCTATAGTCACATGTCATCACTACAGGACAACTCAATCTGCTATAGTCACATGTCATCACTACAGGACAACTCAATCTGCAATCACATGTCAACATAGGACAACTCAACCTGCATAGTCATGTCATCACTACAGGACAACTCAATCTGCTATAGTCACATGTCATCATCACTACAGGACAACTCAATCTGCTATAGTCACATGTCATCACTACAGGACAACTCAATCTGCTATAGTCACATGTCATCATTACTACAGGACAACTCAATCTGCTATAGTCACATGTCATCATCACTACAGGACAACTCAATCTGCTATAGTCACATGTCATTACTACAGGACAACTCAATCTGCTATAGTCACATGTCATCACTACAGGACAACTCAATCTGCTATAGTCACATGTCAACACTACAGGACAACTCAATCTGCTATAGTCACATGTCATCACTACAGGACAACTCAATCTGCTATAGTCACATGTCATCATCACTACAGGACAACTCAATCTGCTATAGTCACATGTCAACACTACAGGACAACTCAATCTGCTATAGTCACATGTCATCATCACTACAGGACAACTCAACCTGCTATAGTCACATGTCAACACTACAGGACAACTCAATCTGCTATAGTCACATGTCAACACTACAGGACAACTCAATCTGCTATAGTCACATGTCAACACATGAATATCTGGCGTCTTAGTGGGAAGTTGATGTTGCAGAGATTCCTGGGGTGATTGATGCTCGTCGGATGAATCATGTGAATAATGAAAAAGTCAAGAGTGTCTGTTCATTTGTTGATATGGAGTCTCTCTCAAGTGCAGTTGGGATAATATCAACTACAGAATCAGAGCATTTGTTCCAAGACCGAAGCAGTTTGGTCAAGTGAGTGAGAAAACTCCACATAGAAGAGACAAGACTCGACACAGAAGGGAGAAGCAGAGATGTCCAAGTTGTAGAAAAGATCATGATGCGCTTTTTTAATTTTATTATTATTTATTTTTAAGTGAAGAAAACGTGACACGTTCCAACTGTGGTAGGAACCATGAAGCCACGTCTTTGGAAATGCCCAACAAGGGTGAAAGAGAACGAGGAGGCCAAAGTCAGGGCTGTCCAGAGCATTTCATATGCAACACCTGATAAAAAGGGTTGAGGGTTTGAGTGGCGGTCCTTAAGCAGGCCCTTCCGTTAGGCAAGATTAGGCCACAATTCCATCTAATGAAAGAGCCACAAGATGGCGTTTCAACATTTCATTACTACAAAATCCTACATTCTGTGCTTAATTTGAAGTTTAACTAATTCAATTTCATATGATCACTACATTTTTTTTTTTTAATGTCAATGACCCCCAGATTCTATAGGATGCCACCAAAGCTTTTATTTAAAAAAAAATAGAAACAGCATTTGTATCTTGGTTGAAGAAAAAAAGAAAAAACAATTAAAGATGCCAGAATTGGAAATGTTAACTGCATTAGAGAGTTTAACAAAACACTCTTCAGACACACTTCACGCCACTTCAATATCAAAATGACGAAGCAGGTTAGGAGACTGAGGTTAAAGGTTAGGACAAGGAAAGCAGTTCGTTGGAGCCAAGCGCTGTCAAGAGGAAGGCCTCAGGTCAAAACCCACGGTCTGGTCCTTGATATCTGGCATCCTTGGGACATCAACTCTGATGTTACTCCATTGAAGTTGACATTTTGTACTGGTTAAGATAATGGTTGAGGACACCGTGCGCTAGTTCACTCGCTAATTAAGGACACCGTGCGCTACTTCACTCGCTAATTAAGGACACCGTGCGCTACTTCACTCGCTAATTAAGGACACCGTGCGCTAGTTAACTAGGTAGTTAAGGACACCGTGCGCTAGTTCACTCGCTAATTAAGGACACCGTGCGCTAGTTCACTCGCTAATTAAGGACACCGTGCGCTAGTTAACTAGGTAGTTAAGGACACCGTGCGCTAGTTAACTAGGTAGTTAAGGACACCGTGCGCTAGTTAACTCGCTAATTAAGGACACCGTGCGCTAGTTAACTAGGTAGTTAAGGACACCGTGCGCTAGTTAACTAGGTAGTTAAGGACACCGTGCGCTACTTCACTCGCTAATTAAGGACACCGTGCGCTACTTCACTCGCTAATTAAGGACACCGTGCGCTACTTCACTCGCTAATTAAGGACACCGTGCGCTACTTCACTCGCTAATTAAGGACACCGTGCGCTACTTCACTCGCTAATTAAGGACACCGTGCGCTACTTCACTCGCTAATTAAGGACACCGTGCGCTACTTCACTCGCTAATTAAGGACACCGTGCGCTACTTCACTCGCTAATTAAGGACACCGTGCGCTACTTCACTCGCTAATTAAGGACACCGTGCGCTACTTCACTCGCTAATTAAGGACACCGTGCGCTAGTTCACTCGCTAATTAAGGACACCGTGCGCTAGTTCACTCGCTAATTAAGGACACCGTGCGCTAGGTAGTTAAGGACACTAGCGCTAGTTAACTTAAGGACACCGTGCGCTAGTTCACTCGCTAATTAAGGACACCGTGCGCCAGTTAACTCGCTAATTAAGGACACCGTGCGCTAGTTAACTCGCTAGTTAAGGACACCGTGCGCTAGTTAACTCGCTAATTAAGGACACCGTGCGCTAGTTAACTAGGTAGTTAAGGACACCGTGCGCTAGTTAACTAGGTAGTTAAGGACACCGTGCGCTAGTTAACTCGGTAGTTAAGGACACCGTGCGCTAGTTAACTCGCTAATTAAGGACACCGTGCGCTAGTTAACTCGCTAATTAAGGACACCGTGCGCTAGTTAACTCGCTAATTAAGGACACCGTGCGCTAGTTAACTCGCTAATTAAGGACACCGTGCGCTAGTTAACTCGCTAATTAAGGACACCGTGCGCTAGTTAACTCGCTAATTAAGGACACCGTGCGCTAGTTAACTCGCTAATTAAGGACACCGTGCGCTAGTTAACTCGCTAATTAAGGACACCGTGCGCTAGTTAACTAGGTAGTTAAGGACACCGTGCGCTAGTTCACTCGCTAATTAAGGACACCGTGCGCTACTTCACTCGCTAATTAAGGACACCGTGCGCTACTTCACTCGCTAATTAAGGACACCGTGCGCTAGTTCACTCGCTAATTAAGGACACCGTGCGCTAGTTGACTCGCTAATTAAGGACACCGTGCGCTAGTTGACTCGCTAATTAAGGACACCGTGCGCTAGTTGACTCGCTAATTAAGGACACCGTGCGCTAGTTAACTCGCTAGTTAAGGACACCGTGCGCTAGTTGACTCGCTAGTTAAGGACACCGTGCGCTAGTTAACTCGCTAGTTAAGGACACCGTGCGCTAGTTAACTCGCTAATTAAGGACACCGTGCGCTAGTTAACTAGGTAGTTAAGGACACCGTGCGCTAGTTAACTAGGTAGTTAAGGACACCGTGCGCTAGTTAACTAGGTAGTTAAGGACACCGTGCGCTAGTTAACTAGGTAGTTAAGGACACCGTGCGCTAGTTAACTAGGTAGTTAAGGACACCGTGCGCTAGTTCACTCAGCTAATTAAGGACACCGTGCGCTAGTTCACTCGCTAATTAAGGACACCGTGCGCTAGTTCACTAGCTAATTAAGGACACCGTGCGCTAGTTCACTCGCTAATTAAGGACACCGTGCGCTAGTTCACTCGCTAATTAAGGACACCGTGCGCTAGTTAACTAGGTATTAAGGACACCGTGCGCTAGTTAACTAGGTAGTTAAGGACACCGTGCGCTAGTTCACTAGTTAAGGCTAATTAAGGACACCGTGCGCTAGTTAACTAGGTAGTTAAGGACACCGTGCGCTAGTTAACTAGGTAATTAAGGACACCGTGCGCTAGTTAACTCGCTAATTAAGGACACCGTGCGCTAGTTAACTCGCTAATTAAGGACACCGTGCGCTAGTTAACTCGCTAATTAAGGACACCGTGCGCTAGTTAACTCGCTAATTAAGGACACCGTGCGCTAGTTAACTCGCTAATTAAGGACACCGTGCGCTAGTTAACTAGGTAGTTAAGGACACCGTGCGCTAGTTAACTAGGTAGTTAAGGACACCGTGCGCTAGTTAACTAGGTAGTTAAGGACACCGTGCGCTAGTTAACTAGGTAATTAAGGACACCGTGCGCTAGTTAACTAGGTAGTTAAGGACACCGTGCGCTAGTTAACTAGGTAGTTAAGGACACCGTGCGCTAGTTAACTAGGTAGTTAAGGGACACCGTGCGCTAGTTAACTAGGTAATTAAGGACACCGTGCGCTAGTTCACTAGCTAATTAAGGACACCGTGCGCTAGTTCACTCGGTAGTTAAGGACACCGTGCGCTAGTTAACTAGGTAGTTAAGGACACCGTGCGCTAGTTAACTAGGTAGTTAAGGACACCGTGCGCTAGTTAACTAGGTAGTTAAGGACACCGTGCGCTAGTTAACTAGGTAGTTAAGGACACCGTGCGCTAGTTAACTAGGTAGTTAAGGACACCGTGCGCTAGTTAACTAGGTAGTTAAGGACACCGTGCGCTAGTTAACTAGGTAGTTAAGGACACCGTGCGCTAGTTAACTCGCTAGTTAAGGACACCGTGCGCTAGTTAACTAGGTAGTTAAGGACACCGTGCGCTAGTTAACTCGCTAATTAAGGACACCGTGCGCTAGTTAACTAGGTAGTTAAGGACACCGTGCGCTAGTTAACTAGGTAGTTAAGGACACCGTGCGCTAGTTAACTAGGTAGTTAAGGACACCGTGCGCTAGTTAACTAGGTAGTTAAGGACACCGTGCGCTAGTTAACTAGGTAGTTAAGGACACCGTGCGCTAGTTAACTCGCTAATTAAGGACACCGTGCGCTAGTTAACTCGCTAAT
This sequence comes from Oncorhynchus keta, assembly GCF_023373465.1. Taxonomy (NCBI): domain Eukaryota; kingdom Metazoa; phylum Chordata; class Actinopteri; order Salmoniformes; family Salmonidae; genus Oncorhynchus; species Oncorhynchus keta. The sequence continues at coordinate 20,549 of NW_026290119.1, forward strand.
TAAGGACACCGTGCGCTAGTTAACTAGGTAGTTAAGGACACCGTGCGCTAGTTAACTAGGTAGTTAAGGACACCGTGCGCTAGTTAACTAGGTAGTTAAGGACACCGTGCGCTAGTTAACTAGGTAGTTAAGGACACCGTGCGCTAGTTAACTAGGTAGTTAAGGACACCGTGCGCTAGTTAACTAGGTAGTTAAGGACACCGTGCGCTAGTTAACTAGGTAGTTAAGGACACCGTGCGCTAGTTAACTAGGTAGTTAAGGACACCGTGCGCTAGTTAACTAGGTAGTTAAGGACACCGTGCGCTAGTTAACTAGGTAGTTAAGGACACCGTGCGCTAGTTAACTAGGTAGTTAAGGACACCGTGCGCTAGTTAACTAGGTAGTTAAGGACACCGTGCGCTAGTTAACTAGGTAGTTAAGGACACCGTGCGCTAGTTAACTAGGTAGTTAAGGACACCGTGCGCTAGTTAACTAGGTAGTTAAGGACACCGTGCGCTAGTTAACTAGGTAGTTAAGGACACCGTGCGCTAGTTAACTAGGTAGTTAAGGACACCGTGCGCTAGTTAACTAGGTAGTTAAGGACACCGTGCGCTAGTTAACTAGGTAGTTAAGGACACCGTGCGCTAGTTAACTAGGTAGTTAAGGACACCGTGCGCTAGTTAACTAGGTAGTTAAGGACACCGTGCGCTAGTTAACTAGGTAGTTAAGGACACCGTGCGCTAGTTCACTCGGTAGTTAAGGACACCGTGCGCTAGTTAACTAGGTAGTTAAGGACACCGTGCGCTAGTTAACTAGGTAGTTAAGGACACCGTGCGCTAGTTAACTCGCTAATTAAGGACACCGTGCGCTAGTTAACTAGGTAGTTAAGGACACCGTGCGCTAGTTAACTAGGTAGTTAAGGACACCGTGCGCTAGTTAACTAGGTAGTTAAGGACACCGTGCGCTAGTTAACTAGGTAGTTAAGGACACCGTGCGCTAGTTAACTAGGTAGTTAAGGACACCGTGCGCTAGTTCACTCGCTAATTAAGGACACTGTGCGCTAGTTCACTCGCTAATTAAGGACACCGTGCGCTAGTTAACTAGGTAGTTAAGGACACCGTGCGCTAGTTAACTAGGTAGTTAAGGACACCGTGCGCTAGTTAACTAGGTAGTTAAGGACACCGTGCGCTAGTTAACTAGGTAGTTAAGGACACCGTGCGCTAGTTAACTAGGTAGTTAAGGACACCGTGCGCTAGTTAACTCGGTAGTTAAGGACACCGTGCGCTAGTTAACTCGCTAATTAAGGACACCGTGCGCTAGTTAACTCGCTAATTAAGGACACCGTGCGCTAGTTAACTAGGTAGTTAAGGACACCGTGCGCTAGTTAACTAGGTAGTTAAGGACACCGTGCGCTAGTTAACTAGGTAGTTAAGGACACCGTGCGCTAGTTAACTAGGTAGTTAAGGACACCGTGCGCTAGTTAACTAGGTAGTTAAGGACACCGTGCGCTAGTTAACTAGGTAGTTAAGGACACCGTGCGCTAGTTAACTAGGTAGTTAAGGACACCGTGCGCTAGTTAACTAGGTAGTTAAGGACACCGTGCGCTAGTTAACTAGGTAGTTAAGGACACCGTGCGCTAGTTAACTAGGTAGTTAAGGACACCGTGCGCTAGTTAACTCGCTAATTAAGGACACCGTGCGCTAGTTAACTCGCTAATTAAGGACACCGTGCGCTAGTTAACTCGCTAATTAAGGACACCGTGCGCTAGTTAACTCGCTAGTTAAGGACACCGTGCGCTAGTTAACTCGCTAATTAAGGACACCGTGCGCTAGTTAACTCGCTAATTAAGGACACCGTGCGCTAGTTAACAAGTACATGGTGTCGCTCCTGCCCTCACCCTCCTTGGTGGTACCCAGTGGCCGACAGACCGGGGACGAAGGACACCGTGTAGATGCCGTTGTTGCCCCCGACCTTTGATCATATTTATCAAGGGTTTTCTATGTTGAGATGTGTTGTCTGCACTGTCAACTGAGCGGTTAGTAGACTGTTTTCTACACTATATATATATAATTAACGGTGGCTGTCACGTAATACCAGACTCACCTCCAGTTTAAACATCATCAAGTGGGGTTCCTGCAGATGTGTGAACGCCCTGAATTTCAGCCTTCTGTTTTTAATGCTTATTTGATAGTAAATGACACATTCAACCCAGCGACTGGTTAGTGTTTCTAGAGATGACGGAAATGCCTCTGATAAATGCTTTTGATGGTGAATCCGACCCTTGGGAGTGCAAACAGCAGGGTATATAATACCGGAGACAACATTGTGTAATTAATTCACTGTCGTTTACAAGTGTAGCTAGTTAGCTGGTACAAACTAGTCCGGTCGCTGGACAAGTTTGATTAACAGCTATTAATAAGCGTTGCTAAAATAAATCCGGATGTTTCTGAAGAATGGATGACTGATGTCGCTACATAATAAAGTGTGTCAGTCAGCTAACCTATTAGCTAATGTGGTTTCCACAATTACAAACGAGTTAGTCAGAGACCTAATCTAAATGTAAAATAGAAATGAGTTTGTCATGTTGCGGTGGTTGTCACAAACTAACAGGAGCGTGTTTTCCATGCGAGACCTTTTCATAGTGAAGCTTAGCTTGGTAACGTTAAACTAATGTACTAACGAGTACAGACAACCTTAGCTGAATCTACTAGACAAGATACATCAGTTACCAACTTTAATGTCCTTCTCTGGACTGACATTTGCTGCGTGTTTATTTCCATTCACCTACCTTCAGTGTTTCACGTCCGCACCATAACGCAGCGCTGCCTTCCTGCACATGGCCACTGGTTTGTTGAGGTTCTTCTTCCGGGTCCATTTATCATGACGGACACATTATCCAGATAATGTCGAGGCCGTTCTAACAACCAAAATAAACGTCTTCGAAAATAGAAGCCATTTGGGAGGAGGCAAAAATCAGGTGGAACCCATTCTAGCCAATCAGAGGGCAGATATCACTGTTTCCACTAGTTACCACAGCCACAAAGACGGCAGTCTACATCGTAGGAATTCATGAAAACTAAAAATTAACTTTGTGGTTTTCATTTAAGGTTAGGGATAAGTTTTAACACTGTGGTTAAGGTTTCAAATCACATTTTATGAAGATAAATTGTAGAAATTGATGGGGTTAATGACTTTGTGGCTGTGCTAACTAGTGACGACCAACTCCAATATATCATACTTATATCAGTAACATAACAACCTAATAATTACAAAACTTATATTCGATCAAAAGAGCCACACGTAGAAAATATGCCATACGTTAAAACAACAACAACAACAACAACAATAATACATTCGATACTCCCATGGACCTCCATGCGAAAAAACGTCACCTGCTGGAGAAGAGATGTTGTTCCCAGTTATCCCTCTCGCTTCCATGTGATGGACAAGGGGACATTGTCATGACAACGCCCCCACGCAGTCAGAGGAGGTGAGGATCAGAATAACACGTATCTTAAGAGATTTTCCAGTTGTTCTGAAAGTAGCATTCAAGTGCCCAAACGGGTCCCTGAAAATGGTGTACTACGTCATATGTGTGCAGATATGTGCAGGACGCCATTGCTCTCTCTCTCTCTGCTGTGTGCGAGTCTTGCTAATGATAGCTGTCAATGAAATGGCTAGGGGCCGAAAGCCATTGGCTGGACCTCAAATTGCTCGGTGGGTGCTGGCCAATGTGTCAAAAATGTAGGAACATGACACTGCACAGCTTCCAGAAAATAGTCGATTTCAAGGATAATTTAGGTAAACAGTAATTCTGCTCATAGATTATGTATGAACATCCAGCCCAAAGCAGGAGGTTTCAAAAATTCATCTTACACAATTACCTACATTGCATAAAAGTTTTAGCAGGTAAAGTTACTTTTTTAAATATATGTAATTCACTAGTAGCAGAATCAAAGAAAGGCATCGTGAACACAGTGAACACACGGAACACAGAACACACGGAACACAGGGAACTTAGGGAACACACGGAACACAGGGAACTCAGGGAACACATGGAACTCACGGAACACAGGGAACTCAGGGAACACACGGAACACAGGGAACTCACGGAATACACGGAACTCACGGAACACAGGGAACACACGGAACACAGGGAACACACGGAACACAGGGAACACATGGAACTCACGGAACACAGGGAACTCAGGGAACACACGGAACTCACGGAACACAGGGAACTCACGGAACACAGGGAACACACGGAACTCAGGGAATACACACGGAACACACGGAACACAGGGAACTCACAGAACACAGGGAACACAGGGAACTCACGGAACACAGGGAACTCACGGAACACAGGGAACACAGGGAATACACGGAACACAGGGAACTCACGGAACACAGGGAACACAGGGAACTCACAGAACCCGGAACACAGGGAACTCACGGAACACAGGGAACACAGGGAACTCACGGAACACAGGGAACTCACGGAACACACGGAACACAGGGAACTCACGGAACACAGGGAACTCACGGAACACAGGGAACGCAGGGAACTCACGGAACGCAGGGAACACAGGGAACACAGGGAACTCATAAACACCCAGAAGCTTGTTTTTCTTCTTCCACCATCAATTTATTACATATTTTTTAGCTTAAATTGTTCTGGAAAGAAGTGGAATAAACTAATGAAATCAGAGAACTGATCAGAGACCAGATCATGCTCACGAGATCAGAGAACTGATCAGAGACCAGATCATGCTCACGAGATCAGAGAACTGATCAGAGACCAGATCATGCTCACGAGATCAGAGAACTGATCGTATTCACAGGCTTGATAAAACTCGTTTGATTAAAAAGGCCTGATAAAACAAGTATGTCAGACCAGATTGAGGGACAGAGTGTATATCCCAAATGGCACCCTATTCCCTATATAGTGCATTTCTCCTGGTCAAAAGTAGTGCACCACATACAGTGCCTTTGGAAAGTATTCAGACCCCTTGACTTTTCTCACATTTTGTTACATTACAGCCTTATTCTACAATGTATTAAATACAACAACAAATCCACATCAATCTACACACAATACCCCATAATGACATCACAATACCCCATAATGACATCACAATACACCATAATGACATCACAATACCCCATAATGACATCACAATACCCCATGATGACATCACAATACCCCATAATGACATCACAATACCCCATAATGACAAAGCGAAAACAACAGAAATACCTTATTTACATAAGTATTCAGACCCTTTGCTGTGAGACTCGAAACTGAGTTCAGGTGAATCCTGTTTCCATTGATCATCCTTGAGATGTTTCTACAACTTGATTGGAGTCCACCTGTGGTAAATTCAATTGATTGGACATGATGTAGAAAGACACACACCTGTCTATAAGGTCCCACAGTTAACAGTGCATGTCAGAGCAAAAACCAAGCCATGAGGTTGAAGGAAATGTCCATAGAGCTCTGAAACAGGATTGTGTCGAGGCACAGATCTGGGGAAGGGTACCAAAAAATGTCTGCAGCATTGAAGGTCCTCAAGAACATAGTGGCCTCCATCATTCTTAAATGGAAGAAGTTTGGAACCACCAAGGCTCTTCCTAGAGCTGGCCGCCCGGCCAAACTGAGCAATCTGAAGAGAAGGGAGTGGAGATGGGAGATCCTTCCACAAGGACAATCATCTCTGCAGCACTCCACCAATCAGGCCTTATGGTAGAGTGGCCAGACAGAAGCCACTCCTCAGTAAAAGGCACATCGCAGCCCACTTGGAGTTGGTCAAAAGGCAGCTAAAGACTCTCAGACCGAGAAACACGATTCCCTGGTCTGATGAAACCAAGATTGAACTCTTTGGCCTGAATGCCAAGCATCACGTCTGGAGGAAACCTGGCACCATCCCTACGGTGAAGCATGGTGGTGGCAGCATCCTGCTGTGGGGATGTTTTTCAGCAGCATGGACTGGGAGACTAGTGAAGCATGGTGGTGGCAGCATCCTGCTGTGGGGATGTTTTTCAGCAGCATGGACTGGGAGACTAGTGAAGCATGGTGGTGGCAGCATCCTGCTGTGGGGATGTTTTTTAGCAGCATGGACTGGGAGACTAGTCAGGATCGAGGGAAAGATGAACAGAGAAAAGTACACAGAGATCCTTGTTGAAAACCTGCTCCATAGCGCTCAGGACCTCAGACTGGGGTGAAGGTTGACCTTCCAACAGGACAACGACCCTAAGCACACAGACAAGACAATGCAGGAGAGGCTTCAGGACAAGTCTCTGAATGTCCTTGAGTGGCCCAGCCAGAGCCCGGACTTGAACCAGATTGAACATCTCTGGAGAGACCTGAAAACAGCTGTGCAGCGATGCTCCCCATCCACCTGACAGTGCTTGAGAGGATCTGTACAGAAGAACAGGAGAAACTCCCAAAATACAGGTACGGCAAACTTGTAGCATCCTACCCAAGAAGACCTGAGGCTGTAATCGCTGCCGGAGGTGCATCAAACAAAGTACTGAGTAAAGGGCCTGAATACTTATGTAAATGTGATAACCACTAGGCTACCTGCCTCCACTAACCACTAGGTTACCTGCCTCCTCTAACCACCAGGCTACCCACCTCCTCTAACCACTAGGCTACCTGCCTCCTCTAACCACTAGGCTACCTGCCTCCTCTAACCACTAGGCTACCTGCCTCCTCTAACCACTAGGCTACCTGCCTCCTCTAACCACTAGGCTACCTGCCTCCTCTAACCACTAGGCTACCTGCCTCCTCTAACCACTAGGCTACCTGCCTCCTCTAACCACTAGGCTACCTGCCTCCTCTAACCACTAGGCTACCTGCCTCCTCTAACCACTAGGCTACCTGCCTCCTCTAACCACTAGGCTACCTGCCTCCTCTAACCACTAGGCTACCTGCCGCCCTAAATTGAATCAATTGTAGAATAAGGCTGAAACGTAACAACATGGGGGAAAAGGTTAAGGGGTCTGAATACTTTCCAAATGCACTGTACACACACTACCGCTCCTTACTCCTGGTCAAAAGTAGTGCACTATGTAGGGAATAGTGTTCCATTTCGGACTCAAACCAGAGAAAGAGAAACAGGTTCTCTGTCTCTTTCCACTGCAAACAGCTGGACTCACTGTCAGGCCCCCCGCCAGATTAGAGGTCAGGACCACCGTCAGATTAAAGAGGTCAGGACCACCGCCAGATTAAAGAGGTCAGGCCCCCCCACCAGATTAGAGGTCAGGACCACCGCCAGATTAGAGGTCAGGACCACCGTCAGATTAAAGAGGTCAGGCCCCCCCGCCAGATTAGAGGTCAGGACCACCGTCAGATTAAAGAGGTCAGGCCCCCCGTCAGATTAAAGAGGTCAGGCCCTGTCCTTCTGACAGATTAGAGGTTTGCCAGATTTCCCGATAACCACCGTCAGATTAAAGAGGTCAGGCCCCTGGATTTCAGGACCAGTCAGATTAAAGAGGTCAGGCCCCCCGCCAGATTTTGGACCACCGTCAGATTAAAGAGGTCAGGCCCCCCCGCCAGATTAGAGGTCAGGCCCCCCCAGATTAGAGGTCAGGACCACAGATATCAGGCCCCCCACCAGATTAGAGGTCAGGCCCCTGCCAGATTAGAGGTCAGGACCACCGCCAGATTAAAGAGGTCAACCTAGAGGTGACCATCAGATTTCAGGACCAAGTCATTAAAGAAGTGATGAACTAGGTCAGGACTATAGTCAGGCCCCCCACCAGATTAGAGGTCAGGTGAGATTAAATATCAGGGTCAGAAATCAATCATTTTTATCAGGACCAAAAATAATATCATTGAGGTCAGGATAAATAAAATTGGGAGATTGACACTGTCCAGATTAAAGAGGTCAGGCCCTTAATATACAACGACAACACAGTACAAACATTACCTGGTTTTCCAATAAATTTTGGAAAAAGAATGACAATGAAGATGGAAGTCAAATGTAGTTAAGTCCTAACGAATAGTACTATCTTGCAGTACTAGATGAGTACTAACTTACCATCATTCACTACAAGTCATGAAGTGATGAACTACTGTACTATAGTGCGTGTGTGAATAATATGGGGAAATCAATCATTTTTATTTAAAAAATAATATCATTGAAGGATAAATAAAATTGGGAGATGACACTGTCCGTAGTGTTAATATACAACGACAACACAGTACAAACATTACCGCAATAAAATAAAAGAATGACAATGAAGATGGAAGTCAAATGTAGTTAAGTCCTAACGAATAGTACTATCGAGTACTAGATGAGTACTAATTACCAGTACTATCGAGTACTAGATGAGTACTATTTACCAGTACTATCGAGTACTAGATGAGTACTAATTGCCAGTAATATCGAGTACTAGATGAGTACTAATTGCGAGTAATATCGAGTACTAGATGAGTACTAATTGCGAGTAATATCAAATACTAGATGAGTACTAATTGCTAGTAATATCGAGTACTAGATGAGTACTAATTACTAGTAATATCTAGTACTAGATGAGTACTATTTACCAGTACTATCGAGTACTAGATGAGTACTAATTACCAGTACTATCGAGTACTAGATGAGTACTAATTACCAGTACTATCGAGTACTAGATGAGTACTAATTACCAGTACTATCGAGTACTAGATGAGTACTAATTACCAGTACTATCGAGTACTAGATGAGTACTAATTACCAGTACTATCGAGTACTAGATGAGTACTAATTACCAGTACTATCGAGTACTAGATGAGTACTAATTACCAGTACTATCGAGTACTAGATGAGTACTAATTACCAGTACTATCGAGTACTAGATGAGTACTAATTACCAGTACTATCGAGTACTAGATGAGTACTAATTACCAGTACTATCGAGTACTAGATGAGTACTAATTACTAGTACTATCGAGTACTAGACTAGTACTATCATAGTAAGGAGACTTGAGAGGGCAGATCAGTGGTAGCAGAGGCAGCCTGGGGGTGTATTCATTAGTCGCGCACCGTAGCAAAACGTTACGCAAAAGGAAACAAGAGTTTCTATTGGAAAATTCAAGTAGGTCCCTCCCCCCGTTTGGTTCTTAATGAATACACCCCCAGGGTACCCCATACTGCCGACCACACTGCTGCCCGCTGGCTCCACATCGATTGTTTCTGCAATGATGATTGAGCTATTTACAGTGAGAAGAACATCCAATCACAGGATGAAAACAGCGAACGGCAAAATGAGACGGAACACAAAATAAAACAGCTGTCCCGTCAACACATTCTCTCTTCAAGTCATCACAGAAATCAGTTGCCGTGAGCTGTGTACACTAATATATTCTTAATAGATATAGATTTATAATATATGATAGTTTCTTGTATACAGGTTGCACATCCCCTCATTGTAGCTAGCTATCCTCTGTGCCCTTGGCAGAGATTACTTTACAACTCTTCTGTTAGATTTCCAAAGCTATTTTTTAAAATATACCTTAATGCATAAAAATAAAGATTTTGGCATTCTCTCACTTTTTCAGATTTTTTAAAATGTTTTTAGATGAGAACCTCTGGTCTGGAAGCTCAGTTCTCTTTCAGTGCTGCAGTCCTTCTGCCTGACAGGTGGTCGGGAGAGCAGATCATACTCCAGCCACCTGGGGGCGCTGTGAGCTGGACCAGGAGAGGGAGGAAGGGGTAGCAACCCCTGGTAAAGTTGTTTGAGTGTGTCTCGAGAGCTGGGAGGGCTCGGGTCGGGGTTGGGGCTGGGGCTGGGGTTGGGGTTGGGGTTGGGGCTGGGGTCGGGGTCAGGTCGGGGTCGGGGCTAGGGTCGGTGTTGGGGCTGGGGTCGGGGTTGGGGCTGGGGTCGGGGTTGGGGCTGAGGTCGGGGGGTTGGGGCTGGGGTTGGGGTCGGGGCTCGGGTTGGGGTCGGGATTGGGGTTGGGGCTCGGGTTGGGGTCGGTGTTGGGCCTGGGGTCGGGGCTCGGGTTGGGGTTGGGCTCGGGTTGGGGTCGGGGTTGGGGTCGGGGTTGGGGTCGGGGCTGTGTGTTCTCAGATCCACCACTCCACAGGGTCCACTTCCACGTCATCCAAAGCAACAACACAACTAAACCCACAATACAAATTAAATGTCTGGTAAGCAGCAGCAGCACCTCCATCTGCTCTTCCCGTCCTACTGTTTCCATCCTTCATCCCTGCTGATAGCTCCACCCACCCATCCATCTCCTCCACTCAGGTCCTCCACTAAGCCAATCCAGGCAGATGTAGAGACTGAGAGAAAGGCTAGTCTGCTCCTCTCCCATCTCTCACCAACCTGCAAATTCATTAAAAAAGTATCCTCTCCCCCATAATCACCACCTCCTCCTCAGTCCCAGTCCACCTCCTCCTCCTCCTCCTCCCAGCTTCTCAGTCTCTAGAGTTGGATCTCAAAGGTCTTGTGCAGCTCGGAGGAGAAGGGGTTAGTGGGCGACGGCGTGGTGCGCTGGCGGGATTGGGTCTCCAGGGCGGCCCACTTGGCCTCGAAGGGATCGGCCGTCGCCAGGGGTTGCGGGGGAAGGGGAGGGGCCGGGGAGGACGGAGGGGGCAGGGAGGGAGGGGCCCAGCTGTCGGCCCCACCCCCGTTGAAGGCTACACTCCCATTGGGTGCCTGGAAGGGAAGGGGCTGCTGGTGGGGGTTGCTGAAGGGGATACACACAGTGTGCTGATCAGGGTCATACTGGGGGGTGGGGTATGCCTGGGGCTGGGGGGTGTGGTACGCCTGGGGCTGGGGGGTGGGGTACGCCTGGGGCTGGGGGGTGGGGTACGCCTGGGGCTGAGTGGCTGAACCAAACACATTGGCCACCATCTGAGAGGGTGTGATGCCCATCACAGGCACACTGGGATGGGCATAGGGCAGCCCGTTGGACATGGGGTAGGAGGCTGGGGCCTGGGTGTGGTAGGCAGGTTGGCGAGGGGCCAGCATGGGAATCGCAGGGGGCAGGGAGGACATGAAGGCCACAGGGGCAACTGCCTGAGTTGGGGGGGTGGAGAAGGGCTGGTTAGGGGCTAGTGTTGCAGGGAAGGCCTGGTTAGGAGGTAGGGTAGCAGGGAAGGCCTGGTTAGGGGGTAGTGTAGCAGGGAAGGCCTGGTTAGGGGGTAGGGCAGCAGGGAAGGCCTGGTTAGGGGGTAGGGCAGCAGGGAAGGCCTGGTTAGGGGGTAGGGCAGCAGGGAAGGCCTGGGTGGAAGGCATGGGGACAATGAAAGCCTGGTTGGGGGATGGGAAGGCTGGTGGGTTGGGGGAAGGCCTGGTTGGACCCGGGGTAGCGCGGAAGCTTGGTGGGAAGGCCTGGTTAGTGGGAAGGGCAGCGGAGGAGGGAAGGCCTGGTTAGGGGTATGGGAAGCAGGGAAGGCCTGGTTAAAACTGAACAATAACACCGGGGTAGAAAGTGCATTATCAATAGATTTGGAAGGCCTGGTTAGGGGTAGTGTAGCAGGGAAGGCCTGGGTGGAAGGCATGGGGACAATGAAAGCCTGGGTTGGGGGGATGGAGAACCAGGCTGTGTTGGGTTGGGGGTGACAGAACCAGCCTGTCTGGTTCTGGGGGCTGTGGACCCTGTGTTGTCGGAGTCCGCGGACAGACTTGGTGACCTCCTCGAGCCAACGGTCAGCCTCCGACGGCGTGCGACGGTGGGAGTGGTGAGTCGGAGACGAGCCTGTCTGGCGGAGGGAGGAGTCCTAGAAACAATCACTGGTGTCGTCCAATCACCTCCTAGTCCAGAGAAACAGAACATCATGGAATGTTTAGTCGTGTCTCAGTCCATAGAAACAGTAAATCCTAATAATTGAACCTGAAAGCATCTTAAAACTGAACAATAACATAGAAACAGAACCAGCCTGTCTGTGTTCAGATGATGTAGAAAGAGCATTATCAATAGATTTGATTGATTGATGACAATCATGACTTTGCAGAACTTGCTCAGTCCATAGAAACAGACTTGTTCTGTGGAATCAGTTTAGTTGAATCCAGCCTGTCTGTGTTCTGGTCTGGTGTCTCAGTCCATAGAAACAGAACCAGCCTGTCTGTGTTCTGGTCTGGTGTCTCAGTCCATAGAAACAGAACCAGCCTGTCTGTGTTCTGGTCTGGTGTCTCAGTCCATAGAAACAGAACCAGCCTGTCTGTGTTCTGGTCTGGTGTCTCAGTCCATAGAAACAGAACCAGCCTGTCTGTGTTCTGGTCTGGTGTCTCAGTCCATAGAAACAGAACCAGCCTGTCTGTGTTCTGGTCTGGTGTCTCAGTCCATAGAAACAGAACCAGCCTGTCTGTGTTCTGGTCTGGTGTCTCAGTCCATAGAAACAGAACCAGCCTGTCTGTGTTCTGGTCTGGTGTCTCAGTCCATAGAAACAGAACCAGCCTGTCTGTGTTCTGGTCTGGTGTCTCAGTCCATAGAAACAGAACCAGCCTGTCTGTGTTCTGGTCTGGTGTCTCAGTCCATAGAAACAGAACCAGTCTGTCTTGTTCTGGTCTGGTGTCTCAGTCCAGAGAAACAGAACCAGCCTGTCTGTGTTCTGGTCTGGTGTCTCAGTCCATAGAAACAGAACCAGTCTGTCTGTGTTCTGGTCTGGTGTCTCAGTCCATAGAAACAGAACCAGCCTGTCTGTGTTCTGGTCTGGTGTCTCAGTCCATAGAAACAGAACCAGCCTGTCTGTGTTCTGGTCTGGTGTCTCAGTCCATAGAAACAGAACCAGCCTGTCTGTGTTCTGGTCTGGTGTCTCAGTCCATAGAAACAGAACCAGCCTGTCTGTGTTCTGGTCTGGTGTCTCAGTCCATAGAAACAGAACCAGCCTGTCTGTGTTCTGGTCTGGTGTCTCAGTCCATAGAAACAGAACCAGCCTGTCTGTGTTCTGGTCTGGTGTCTCAGTCCATAGAAACAGAACCAGCCTGTCTGTGTTCTGGTCTGGTGTCTCAGTCCATAGAAACAGAACCAGCCTGTGTTCTGTCTGTGTTCTGGTCTGGTGTCTCAGTCCATAGAAACAGAACCAGCCTGTCTGTGTTCTGGTCTGGTGTCTCAGTCCATAGAAACAGAACCAGCCTGTGTTCTGTCTGGTGGTTCTGGTTCTGGTGTCTCAGTCCAGAGAAACAGAACCAGCCTGTCTGTGTTCTGGTCTGGTGTCTCAGTCCATAGAAACAGAACCAGTCTGTCTGTGTTCTGGTCTGGTGTCTCAGTCCATAGAAACAGAACCAGCCTGTCTGTGTTCTGGTCTGGTGTCTCAGTCCATAGAAACAGAACCAGCCTGTCTGTGTTCTGGTCTGGTGTCTCAGTCCATAGAAACAGAACCAGCCTGTCTGTGTTCTGGTCTGGTGTCTCAGTCCATAGAAACAGAACCAGCCTGTCTGTGTTCTGGTCTGGTGTCTCAGTCCATAGAAACAGAACCAGCCTGTCTGTGTTCTGGTCTGGTGTCTCAGTCCATAGAAACAGAACCAGCCTGTCTGTGTTCTGGTCTGGTGTCTCAGTCCATAGAAACAGAACCAGTCTGTCTGTGTGTTCTGGTCTGGTGTCTCAGTCCATAGAAACAGAACCAGCCTGTCTGTGTTCTGGTCTGGTGTCTCAGTCCATAGAAACAGAACCAGCCTGTCTGTGTTCTGGTCTGGTGTCTCAGTCATAGAAACAGAACCAGCTGTCTGTTCTGGTCTGGTGTCTCAGTCCATAGAAACAGAACCAGCCTGTCTGTGTTCTGGTCTGGTGTCTCTCCAGAGAAACAGAACCAGTCCATAGAAACAGAACCAGCCTGTCTGTGTGTTCTGGTCTGGTGTCTCAGTCCATAGAAACAGAACCAGCCTGTCTGTGTTCTGGTCTGGTGTCTCAGTCCATAGAAACAGAACCAGCCTGGTCTGTGTCTCAGTCCATAGAAACAGAACCAGCCTGTCTGTGTTCTGGTCTGGTGTCTCAGTCCATAGAAACAGAACCAGCCTGTCTGTGTTCCTGGTTCTGGTCTGGTGTCTCAGTCCATAGAAACAGAACCAGCCTGTCTGTGTTCTGGTCTGGTGTCTCAGTCCATAGAAACAGAACCAGCCTGTCTGTGTTCTGGTCTGGTGTCTCAGTCCATAGAAACAGAACCAGCCTGTCTGTGTTCTGGTCTGGTGTCTCAGTCCATAGAAACAGAACCAGCCTGTCTGTGTTCTGGTCTGGTGTCTCAGTCCATAGAAACAGAACCAGTCTGGTGTCTGTCTGTGTTCTGGTCTGGTGTCTCAGTCCATAGAAACAGAACCAGTCCTGTCTGTGTTCTGGTCTGGTGTCTCAGTCCATAGAAACAGAACCAGCCTGTGTTCTGGTCTGGTGTCTCAGTCCAGAGAAACAGAACCAGTCTGTCTCTGGTTCTGGTCTGAACCAGTGTCTCAGTCCAGAGAAACAGAACCAGCCTGTCTGTGTTCTGGTCTGGTGTCTCAGTCCAGAGAAACAGAACCAGCCTGTGTTCTGGTCTGGTGTCTCAGTCCATAGAAACAGAACCAGCCTGTGTTCTGGTCTGGTGTCTCAGTCCATAGAAACAGAACCAGCCTGTCTGTGTTCTGGTCTGGTGTCTCAGTCCATAGAAACAGAACCAGCCTGTCTGTGTTCTGGTCTGGTGTCTCAGTCCATAGAAACAGAACCAGCCTGTCTGTGTTCTGGTCTGGTGTCTCAGTCCAGAGAAACAGAACCAGCCTGTCTGTGTTCTGGTCTGGTGTCTCAGTCCATAGAAACAGAACCAGTCTGTCTGTGTTCTGGTCTGGTGTCTCAGTCCAGAGAAACAGAACCAGCCTGTGTTCTGGTCTGGTGTCTCAGTCCATAGAAACAGAACCAGCCTGTCTGTGTTCTGGTCTGGTGTCTCAGTCCATAGAAACAGAACCAGTCTGTCTGTGTTCTGGTCTGGTGTCTCAGTCCAGAGAAACAGAACCAGCCTGTGTTCTGGTCTGGTGTCTCAGTCCATAGAAACAGAACCAGCCTGTGTTCTGGTCTGGTGTCTCAGTCCATAGAAACAGAACCAGCCTGTAGAAACAGAACCAGCCTGTCTGTGTTCTGGTGTGTCTCAGTCCATAGAAACAGAACCAGCCTGTGTGTCTCAGTCCATAGAAACAGAACCAGCCTGTCTGTGTTCTGGTCTGGTGTCTCAGTCCAGAGAAACAGAACCAGCCTGTGTTCTGGTCTGGTGTCTCAGTCCATAGAAACAGAACCAGCCTGTGTTCTGGTCTGGTGTCTCAGTCCAGAGAAACAGAACCAGCCTGTGTTCTGGTCTGGTGTCTCAGTCCATAGAAACAGAACCAGTCTGTGTTCTGGTCTGGTGTCTCAGTCCATAGAAACAGAACCAGCCTGTGTTCTGGTCTGGTGTCTCAGTCCATAGAAACAGAACCAGTCTGTGTTCTGGTCTGGTGTCTCAGTCCATAGAAACAGAACCAGCCTGTGTTCTGGTCTGGTGTCTCAGTCCATAGAAACAGAACCAGCCTGTGTTCTGGTCTGGTGTCTCAGTCCATAGAAACAGAACCAGCCTGTCTGTGTTCTGGTCTGGTGTCTCAGTCCAGAGAAACAGAACCAGCCTGTGTTCTGGTCCATGGTGTCTCAGTCCATAGAAACAGAACCAGCCTGTCTGTGTTCTGGTCTGGTGTCTCAGTCCATAGAAACAGAACCAGCCTGTGTTCTGTTCTGGTGTCTCAGTCCATAGAAACAGAACCAGCCTGTCTGTGTTCTGGTCTGGTGTCTCAGTCTCAGCCTGTCTGTGTTCCATAGAAACAGAACCAGCCTGTGTTCTGGTCTGGTGTCTCAGTCCATAGAAACAGAACCAGCCTGTGTTCTGGTCTGTCTGGTGTCTCAGTGTCTCAGTCCATAGAAACAGAACCAGCCTGTGTTCTGGTCTGGTGTCTCAGTCCATAGAAACAGAACAACCACAGTAGGGCCCGAGGTTCCTAAATCTATTTCTATGCTCTAGTCCTCACCTGGGTGTGCTGAGGTGGAGGTCGGGGGGGTATGGTGCCCTGCATGGCCAGGAGTCTTGGCCCAGGGGTTAGTGTCTCGGGCAGGAAGTGGAGGGGGCAGTGCTGGAGAGTTAGACAAATATTAGATTATATATACAGACACCATGTGGTATATAGACAGCCAATGGTAATATTAGATGATACATACAGACACCATGTGGTAATATTAGATGATACATACAGACACCATGTGGTATATAGACATGGTAATATTAGATGATACATACAGACACCATGTGGTAATATTAGATGATACATACAGACACCATGTGGTAATATTAGATGATACATACAGACACCATGTGGTATATAGACATGGTAATATTAGATGATACATACAGACACCATGTGGTAATATTAGAGATACATACAGACCACCATGTGTCTCAGTATATAGACATGGTAATATTAGATGATACATACAGACACCATGTGGTAATATTAGATGATACATACAGACACCATGTGGTATATAGACATGGTAATATTAGATGATACATACAGACACCATGTGGTAATATTAGATGATACATACAGACACCATGTGGTATATAGACATGGTAATATTAGATGATACATACAGACACCATGTGGTAATATTAGATGATACATACAGACACCATGTGGTATATAGACATGGTAATATTAGATGATACATACAGACACCATGTGGTAATATTAGATGATACATACAGACACCATGTGGTATATAGACATGGTAATATTAGATGATACATACAGACACCATGTGGTATATAGACATGGTAATATTAGATGATACATACAGACACCATGTTGTATATAGACCATGGTAATATTAGATGATACATACAGACACCATGTTGTATATAGACATGGTAATATTAGATGATACATACAGACACCATGTTGTATATAGACATGGTAATATTAGATGATACATACAGACACCATGTGGTATATAGACATGGTAATATTAGATGATACATACAGACACCATGTGGTATATAGACATGGTAATATTAGATGATACATACAGACACCATGTTGTATATAGACATGGTAATATTAGATGATACATACAGACACCATGTTGTATATAGACATGGTAATATTAGATGATACATACAGACACCATGTGGTATATAGACATGGTAATATTAGATGATACATACAGACACCATGTGGTATATAGACATGGTAATATTAGATGATACATACAGACACCATGTTGTATATAGACATGGTAATATTAGATGATACATACAGACACCATGTTGTATATAGACATGGTAATATTAGATGATACATACAGACACCATGTTGTATATAGACATGGTAATATTAGATGATACATACAGACACCATGTTGTATATAGACATGGTAATAGTAGATGAATGAATATGAAAGATATGACCATCTGAAGTATCATAAGCACTTCATAACGTGTTATTCAAAATGCAGTGGAGACAGGCCTGGAAAAACAGAACCATGTGTTATTGTGTGTGTCGGCTGTCATGGTTTGTGTTGCAGTGGAGTGTAAGTTACCTGGCTACAGACCCATGTGGTAATATTAGAGATACAGGTGACTGTGGGGTGGAGGTTGGTGGGGCATACAGGGCCTGGGAGAAGGGGTCTTCAGGAGGCCCACTGAAGGCTGAGGCGATCTGATGATACATACAGGGTACACAGACACCACGAGCTGATGCTGTAGCCCTCTCCCTCCACCTCTGGGACTGGAGGAATGGGACATTTTTCAGACATTCAGCCATAGAGGTACCCTTAGAAAAAAACACTGTTTATGATGTGTGCTGTCTGGGGGCACTGAGGACATGGTAATAGCAGAATACACAGTTCTGTTGTATTGTAGTGGACAGAATCATTACAGACAATATTGTTGTATTAGACAGAATATTATGGACAATACTGTTGTATTGTAGTGGACAGAATCATTATGGACAATATTGTTGTATTGGACAGAATATTATGGACAATACTGTTGTATTGTAGTGGACAGAATCATTATGGACAATATTGTTGTATTGGACAGAATCATTATGGACAATACAGACACCATTGTAGTGGACAGAATATTATGACAACAGACACCTGTTGTAGTGGACAGAATCATTATGGACAATACTGTAATATTGTAGTACAGAATCATTATGGACAATATTGTTGTATTGGACAGAATATTATGGACAATACTGTTGTAGTGGACAGAATCATTATGGACAATACTGTTGTAGTAGACAGTAATCATTATGGACAATACTGTTGTATTAGACAGAATCATTATACAGACAATACTGTTGTAGTGGACAGAATCATTATGGACAATATTAGTTGTATTGGACAGAATCATTATGGACAATACTGTTGTATATAGACAGAATATTATGGACAGACACCTGTTGTATTAGACAGAATCATTATGGACAACACTGTTGTAGTAGACAGAATATTATGGACAATACTGTTGTAGATGGACAGAATCATTATGGACAACACTGTTGTAGATGATGGACAGACATCATTATGGACAATACATGTTGTATTAGATGATACATACAGACATCATGTTGTATATAGGACAATACTGTTGTATTGTAGTGGACAGAATCATTATGGACAATACTGTTGTAGTGGACAGAATCATTATGGACAACAGACACATGTTGTATTAGACAGAATCATTATGGACAATACTGTTGTATTAGACAGAATCATTAGATTATGGACAATACTGTTGTATTGGACAGAATCATTATGGACAATACTGTTGTATTGTAGTGGACAGAATCATTATGGACAATACAGACACCATGTTGTAGTGGACAGAATCATTATGGACAATACTGTTGTATTGGACAGAATCATTATGGACAATACTGTTGTATATAGACAGAATCATTATGGACAATACTGTTGTATATAGACAGAATCATTATGGACAATACAGTTGTGTATAGTAGACAGAATATTATGGACAATACTGTTGTAGTGGACAGAATCATTATGGACAATACTGTTGTATATGGACAGAATCATTATGGACAATACTGTTGTATTAGACAGAATCATTATGGACAATACTGTTGTATTGGACAGAATCAATATGGACAATACTGTTGTATTGGACACAGAATCATTATGGACAATACTGTTGTATTGGACAGAATCATTATGGACAATACTGTTGTATTGTGAGTGGACAGAATCATTATGGACAATATTGTTGTATTGGACAGAATCATTATGGACAATACTGTGTATTGTAGTGGACAGAATCATTATGGACAATACTGTTGTAGTGGACAGAATCATTATGGACAATACTGTGCTGCCCTCTCCCTCCACCTCTGGGACTGGAGGTGGACACAGAATCATTATGGACACATATGATGTTGTATTGGACAGAATCATTATGGACAATACTGTTGTAGTGGACAGAATCATTATGGACAATACTGTTGTAGTGGACAGAATCATTATGGACAATACTGTTGTAGTGGACAGAATCATTATGGACAATACTGTTGTAGTGGACAGAATCATTATGGACAATACTGTTGTATTAGTGGACAGAATCATTATGGACAATACTGTTGTATTGGACAGAATCATTATGGACAATACTGTTGTATTGTAGTGGACAGAATCATTATGGACAATACTGTTGTAGTGGACAGAATCATTATGGACAATACTGTTGTATTGGACAGAATCATTATGGACAATACTGTTGTATTGGACAGAATCATTATGGACAATACTGTTGTATTGGACAGAATCATTATGGACAATACTGTTGTATTGTAGTGGACAGAATCATTATGGACAATACTGTTGTAGTGGACAGAATCATTATGGACAATACTGTTGTATTGGACAGAATCATTATGGACAATACTGTTGTATTGGACAGAATCATTATGGACAATACTGTTGTATTGGACAGAATCATTATGGACAATACTGTTGTATTGTAGTGGACAGAATCATTATGGACAATACTGTTGTAGTGGACAGAATCATTATGGACAATACTGTTGTAGTGGACAGAATCATTATGGACAATACTGTTGTAGTGGACAGAATCATTATGGACAATACTGTTGTATTGGACAGAATCATTATGGACAATACTGTTGTAGTGGACAGAATCATTATGGACAATACTGTTGTAGTGGACAGAATCATTATGGACAATACTGTTGTATTGGACAGAATCATTATGGACAATACTGTTGTAGTGGACAGAATCATTATGGACAATACTGTTGTATTGGACAGAATCATTATGGACAATACTGTTGTAGTGGACAGAATCATTATGGACAATACTGTTGTATTGGACAGAATCATTATGGACAATACTGTTGTAGTGGACAGAATCATTATGGACAAAAACATTCTGAAAACCAAACCTCACATAGCAAGCCACTGATGCCTAATATGGTTACAAAGTGATGTACTGATCTATTGTAGGTGAATGAGACAAGAGTTCATGGTGAGGTCAGACGAGCTACAGACTGACCTGTGTTGCTCATGGTGAGGTCAGACTAGCTACAGACTGACCTGTGTTGTTCCAGGTGAGGTCAGACTAGCTACAGACTGACCTGTGTTGTTCATGGTGAGGTCAGACGAGCTACAGACTGACCTGTATTGTTCCAGGTGAGGTCAGACTAGCTACAGACTGACCTGTGTTGTTCATGGTGAGGTCAGACTAGCTACAGACTGACCTGTGTTGTTCATGGTGAGGTCAGACTAGCTACAGACTGACCTGTGTTGTTCATAGTGAGGTCAGACTAGCTACAGACTGACCTGTGTTGTTCATGGTGAGGTCAGACTAGCTACAGACTGACCTGTGTTGTTCATGGTGAGGTCAGACTAGCTACAGACTGACCTGTGTTGTTCATGGTGAGGTCAGACGAGCTACAGACTGACCTGTGTTGTTCATGGTGAGGTCAGACTAGCTACAGACTGACCTGTGTATTGTTCCAGGTGAGGTCAGACTAGCTACAGACTGACC
Source organism: Oncorhynchus keta (assembly GCF_023373465.1). NCBI lineage: Eukaryota > Metazoa > Chordata > Actinopteri > Salmoniformes > Salmonidae > Oncorhynchus > Oncorhynchus keta. Next base: position 41,527 of record NW_026290119.1, read on the forward strand.
TGTGTTGTTCATGGTGAGGTCAGACTAGCTACAGACTGACCTGTGTTGTTCAGGTGAGGTCAGACTAGCTACAGACTGACCTGTGTTGTTCAGGTGAGGTCAGACTAGCTACAGACTGACCTGTGTTGTTCCAGGTGAGGTCAGACTAGCTACAGACTGACCTGTGTTGTTCATAGTGAGGTCAGACTAGCTACAGACTGACCTGTGTTGTTCATAGTGAGGTCAGACTAGCTACAGACTGACCTGTGTTGTTCATGGTGAGGTCAGACTAGCTACAGACTGACCTGTGTTGTTCCAGGTGAGGTCAGACTAGCTACAGACTGACCTGTGTTGTTCCAGGTGAGGTCAGACTAGCTACAGACTGACCTGTTGTTCATCCAGGTGAGGTCAGACTAGCTACAGACTGACCTGTGTTGTTCATGGTGAGGTCAGACTAGCTACAGACTGACCTGTGTTGTTCATGGTGAGGTCAGACTAGCTACAGACTGACCTGTGTTGTTCATGGTGAGGTCAGACTAGCTACAGACTGACCTGTGTTGTTCATGGTGAGGTCAGACTAGCTACAGACTGACCTGTGTTGCTCATGGTGAGGTCAGACTAGCTACAGACTGACCTGTGTTGTTCATGGTGAGGTCAGACTAGCTACAGACTGACCTGTGTTGTTCATGGTGAGGTCAGACTAGCTACAGACTGACCTGTGTTGTTCATGGTGAGGTCAGACTAGCTACAGACTGACCTGTGTTGTTCCAGGTGAGGTCAGACTAGCTACAGACTGACCTGTGTTGTTCATGGTGAGGTCAGACTAGCTACAGACTGACCTGTGTTGTTCCAGGTGAGGTCAGACTAGCTACAGACTGACCTGTGTTGTTCATGGTGAGGTCAGACTAGCTACAGACTGACCTGTGTTGTTCATGGTGAGGTCAGACTAGCTACAGACTGACCTGTGTTGTTCATGGTGAGGTCAGACTAGCTACAGACTGACCTGTGTTGTTCCAGGTGAGGTCAGACTAGCTACAGACTGACCTGTGTTGTTCATGGTGAGGTCAGACTAGCTACAGACTGACCTGTGTTGTTCATAGTGAGGTCAGACTAGCTACAGACTGACCTGTGTTGTTCATGGTGAGGTCAGACTAGCTACAGACTGACCTGTGTTGTTCATGGTGAGGTCAGACTAGCTACAGACTGACCTGTGTTGTTCATAGTGAGGTCAGACTAGCTACAGACTGACCTGTGTTGCTCATGGTGAGGTCAGACTAGCTACAGACTGACCTGTGTTGCTCATGGTGAGGTCAGACTGCATGGTAGGGGGCAGATCGTTCATCCTGAGGGACAGCTGCCGTTTGAAGGGAGAGGAGTTGTTGTTGAGGGCAGGGAACCCTCTGAAGGAACCCTGTCTGGCCAGGACCTCCACCGGGGCGTGTCTGCGGGGGATAACCTGGGGGCCCAGGGTGCTCTCCATGCCCAGGGGAGGGGAGGAGGAGGGGGACGGTGGCCCTGGTAGAGGGGCCACAGCCTGGTTCACCACACCCACACTGGGGCCTGAGGAGAGAGGGATGGGGGGCCTGACATCGCCCTCCGCTGTAGGAAACATCAGGGGATGGCAGACCACCAGGCAGATACATCATGTAAAGAACGGGTCACACACACACACACACACACACACACACACACACACACACACACACACACACACACACACACACACACACACACACACACACACACACACACACACACACACACATGGTGAGGTCAGACTACACACACACATCTACTCCAACAGTGAAGACTAGCTTGCCTGCCCCTGATGTAGACGCTGGGCAACGATACAGACTGACACACACACACACAGACAGCACACACACCTGTCTTGTCCTGCAACTGCCTCATGACCTCTTCAGCTCCTGTGTTGTTCATCGCCGTGGTAACTCGGAAGGAGCCCTCCCTGGTGAAGGTGGTTCTGTTGGAGTCGAAGGTTGCTGTGACACCACACTCCTTCTCTCTCTTCTGTTTCCTCTCCAGACAGGCAGCGAAGGCACAGCCCACCGAGTGGCTCAGACGCTCTCCCTTAACACATTACCACACAACACATTACCATATAACACATTACCACACAACACATTACCACACAACACATTACCATACAACACATTACCACACAACACATTACCACACAACACATTACCATATAACACATTAACACATAACACATTACCACACAACACCATAACACATTACCACACAACACATTACCACATACCACATTACCACACAACACATTACCACACAACCACACAACACATTACCACATAACACATTACCACACAACACCATAACACATTACCCACAACACATTACCACACAACACATTACCACACAACACATTACCAATAACACATTACCACACAACACATTACCACACAACACATTACCACACAACACATTACCACATAACACATTACACACACAACACATTACCACACAACACATTACCACACAACACATTACCACATAACACATTACCATACAACACATTACCACACAACACATTACCACACAACACATTACCACACAACACATTACCACACAACACATTACCACATTACCACACAACACATTACCACACAACACATTACCACACAACACATTACCACATTACCACACAACACATTACCACACAACACATTACCACACAACACATTACCACACAACACCACAACACATTACCACACAACACATTACCACACAACACATTACCACATTACCACATACCACATTACCACATAACACATTACCACACAACACATTACCACACAACACATTACCACATTACCACATAACACATTACCACATACCACATTACCACACAACACATTACCACACAACACATTACCACACAACACATTACCACACAACACATTACCACACAACACATTACCACACAACACATTACCACACAACACATTACCACATACACATTACCACATAACACATTACCACACAACACATTACCACACAACACACAACACATTACCACACAACACATTACCACATAACACATTACCACACAACACATTACCACACAACACCATAACACATTACCACACAACACATTACCACATACCACATTACCACACAACACATTACCACACAACACATTACCACACAACACATTACCACACAACACCATAACACATTACCACACAACACATTACCACACAACACATTACCACACAACACATTACCACATAACACATTACACACACAACACATTACCACACAACACATTACCACACAACACATTACCACACAACACATTACCACACAACACATTACCACACAACACATTACCACACAACACATTACCACACAACACATTACCACACAACACATTACCATATAACACATTACCACACAACACATTACCACACAACACATTACCACACAACACATTACCACATTACCACACAACACATTACCACACAACACATTACCACACAACACATTACCACATTACCACACGACACATTACCACACAACACATTACCACACAACACATTACCACACAACATTACCACAACACATTACCACACAACACATTACCACACAACACATTACCACATTACCACATACCACATTACCACATAACACATTACCACACAACACATTACCACACAACACATTACCACACAACACATTACCACACAACACATTACCACATTACCACATAACACATTACCACATACCACATTACCACACAACACATTACCACACAACACATTACCACACAACACATTACCACACAACACATTACCACACAACACATTACCACATACACATTACCACATACCACATTACCACATAACACATTACCACACAACACATTACCACACAACACCACAACACATTACCACACAACACATTACCACACAACACATTACCACATAACACATTACCACACAACACATTACCACACAACACCACAACACATTACCACACAACACATTACCACACAACACATTACCACACAACACATTACCACATAACACCTTACCACATACCACATTACCACACAACACATTACCACACAACACATTACCACACAACACATTACCACACAACACATTACCACACAACACATTACCACACAACACATTACCACACAACACATTACAACACAACACATTACCACATAACACATTACCACACAACACATTACCACACAACACATTACCACACAACACATTACCACATAACACCATACCACATACCACATTACCACACAACACATTACCACACAACACATTACCACACAACACATTACCACACACACATTACCACACAACACATTACCACACAACACATTACCACACAACACATTACCACACAGCACATTACCACACAACACCACAACCACATTACCACATTACCACACAACACATTACCACACAGCACATTACCACACAACACCACAACACATTACCACACAACACATTACCACACAACACATTACCACACAACACATTACCACATAACACCATACCACATACCACATTACCACACAACACATTACCACACAACACATTACCACACATTACCACACAACACATTACCACACAACACATTACCACACAACACATTACCACACAACACCACAACACAGTACCACACAACACATTACCACACAACACATTACCACACAACACATTACCACACAACACCACAACACCTTACCACACAACACATTACCACACAACACATTACCACACAACACCACAACACATTACCACACAACACATTACCACATAACACATTACCACACAACACATTACCACATAACACATTACCACACAACACATTACCACATAACACATTACCACACAACACATTACCACACAACACATTACCACACAACACATTACCACACAACACATTACCACACAACACATTACCACACAACACCACAACACATTACCACACAACACATTACCACACAACACATTACCACACAACACATTACCACACAACACCACAACACATTACCACACAACACATTACCACACAACACATTACCACACAACACCTTACCAACACCTTACTAACACCTTACCAACACCTAACACCTTACCAACACCTTACTAACACCTTAATAACACCTTAATAACACCTTACCAACACCTTACCAACACCTTACCAACACCTTACCAACACCTAGGGCCTGGTTTAGGGGTGGGTACCAACACCTTACCAACACCTTACCAACACCTTACCAACACCTTTAACACCTTAATAACACCTTACCAACACCTTACCAACACCTTAATAACACCTTAATAACACCTTAATAACACCTTACCAACACCTTAGGGTAACACCTTACCAACACCTTAATAACACCTGGTTAAGGGGTTAGGGTAACAGGTTACCAACAGGGCCTTAATAACACCTTAATAACACAGGTTAGGTTAGGGTAACAGGTTACCAACACCTGGTTTAGGGGTGAGGGTAACAGGTTAACAGGGTAACAGGTTAGGGTAACAACTGGTTTAGGGGTGAGGGTAACAGGTTAGGGTCTGGTTTAGGGGTGAGGGTAACAGGTTAGGTTAGGGCCTGGTTTAGGGGTGGTAACAGGTTAAGGTCTGGGTAACAGGTTAGGGGCCTGGTTTAGGGGTGAGGGTGAGGGGTAACAGGTTAGGGCCTGGTTTAGGGGTGAGGGTAACAGGTTAGGGCCTGGTTTAGGGGTGAGGGTAACAGGTTAGGGTAACAGGTTAGGGCCTGGTTTAGGGGTGAGGGTAACAGGTTAGGGTAACAGGATAGGGTCTGGTTTAGGGGTGAGGGTAACAGGTTAGGGTAACAGGTTAGGGTAACCTTACTAACACCTTACCAACACCTTACCAACACCTTACCAACACCTTAATAACACCTTAATAACACCTTAATAACACCTTAATAACACCTTACCAACACCTTACCAACACCTTACCAACACCTTAATAACACCTTACCAACACCTTACCAACACCTTACCAACACCTTACCAACACCTTACCAACACCTTACCAACACCTTAATAACACCTTAATAACACCTTAATAACACCTTAATAACACCTTACCAACACCTTACCAACACAGGTTAGGGTCTGGTTTAGGGGTGAGGGTAACAGGTTAGGGCCTGGTTTAGGGGTGAGGGTAACAGGTTAGGGTAACAGGTTAGGGCCTGGTTTAGGGGTGAGGGTAACAGGTTAGGGTAACAGGTTAGGGCCTGGTTTAGGGGTGAGGGTAACAGGTTAGGGCCTGGTTTAGGGGTTAGGGTAACAGGTTAGGGTAACAGGTTATGGCCTGGTTTAGGGGTGAGGGTAACAGGTTAGGGCCTGGTTTAGGGGTGAGGGTAACAGGTTAGGGTAACAGGTTAAGGACTGGTTTAGGGGTGAGAGTAATAGGTTAGGGTAACAGGTTAGGGCCTGGTTTAGGGGTGAGGGTAACAGGTTAGGGCCTGGTTTAGGGGTGAGGGTAACAGGTTAGGGTAACAGGTTAAGGCCTGGTTTAGGGGTGAGGGTAACAGGTTAGGGTAACAGGTTAGGGCCTGGTTTAGGGGTGAGGGTAACAGGTTAAGGTCTGGTTTAGGGGTGAGGGTAACAGGTTAGGGCCTGGTTTAGGGGTGAGGGTAATAGGTTAGGCCCGGTTTAGGGGTGAGGGTAACAGGTTAGGGTAACAGGTTAGGGCCTGGTTTAGGGGTGAGGGTAACAGGTTAGGGCCTGGTTTAGGGGTGAGGGTAACAGGTTAGGGCCTGGTTTAGGGGTGAGGGTAACAGGTTAGGGTCTGGTTTAGGGGTTAGGGTAACAGGTTAGGGTAACAGGTTAGGGCCTGGTTTAGGGGTGAGGGTAACAGGTTAGGGTCTGGTTTAGGGGTGAGGGTAACAGGTTAGGGCCTGGTTTAGGGGTGAGGGTAACAGGTTAGGGCCTGGTTTAGGGGTGAGGGTAACAGGTTAGGGTAACAGGTTAGGGCCTGGTTTAGGGGTGAGGGTAACAGGTTAGGGTAACAGGTTAGGGCCTGGTTTAGGGGTGAGGGTAACAGGTTAGGGTAACAGGTTAGGGTCTGGTTTAGGGGTGAGGGTAACAGGTTAGGGTCTGGTTTAGGGGTGAGGGTAACAGGTTAGGGCCTGGTTTAGGGGTTAGGGTAACAGGTTAGGGTCTGGTTTAGGGGTGAGGGTAACAGGTTAGGGTAACAGGTTAGGGCCTGGTTTAGGGGTGAGGGTAACAGGTTAGGGTAACAGGTTAGGGCCTGGTTTAGGGGTGAGGGTAACAGGTTAGGGCCTGGTTTAGGGGTGAGGGTAACAGGTTAGGGTAACAGGTTAGGGCCTGGTTTAGGGGTGAGGGTAACAGGTTAGGGTAACAGGTTAGGGCCTGGTTTAGGGGTGAGGGTAACAGGTTAGGGCCTGGTTTAGGGGTTAGGGTAACAGGTTAGGGTAACAGGTTAGGGCCTGGTTTAGGGGTGAGGGTAACAGGTTAGGGTCTGGTTTAGGGGTGAGGGTAACAGGTTAGGGTAACAGGTTAGGGCCTGGTTTAGGGGTGAGGGTAACAGGTTAGGGTAACAGGTTAGGGCCTGCTTTAGGGGTGAGGGTAACAGGTTAGGGCCTGGTTTAGGGGTGAGGGTAACAGGTTAGGGCCTGGTTTAAGGAGGAGGGTAACAGGTTAGGGTAGCAGGTTAGGGCCTGGTTTAGGGGTGAGGGTAACAGGTTAGGGTAACAGGTTAGGGCCTGGTTTAGGGGTGAGGGTAACAGGTTAGGGCCTGGTTTAGGGGTGAGGGTAACAGGTTAGGGTAACAGGTTAGGGCCTGGTTTAGGGGTGAGGGTAACAGGTTAGGGTAACAGGATAGGGTCTGGTTTAGGGGTGAGGGTAACAGGTTAGGGTAACAGGTTAGGGTAACAGGTGAGGGTAACAGGTTAGGGTAACAGGTTAGGGTAACAGGTGAGGGCAACAGGTTAGGGTAACAGGTTAGGGTAACAGGTGAGGGTAACAGGTGAGGGTAACAGGTGAGGGTAACAGGTTAGGGTAACAGGTTAGGGCCTGGTTTAGGGGTGAGGGTAACAGGTTAGGGTAACAGGTTAGGGCCTGGTTTAGGGGTGAGGGTAACAGGTTAGGGTAACAGGTTAGGGTAACAGGTTAGGGCCTGGTTTAGGGGTGAGGGTAACAGGTTAGGGCCTGGTTTAGGGGTGAGGGTAACAGGTTAGGGTAACAGGTTAGGGTAACAGGTTAGGGTCTTACCGAGTCCTTGATAGCCATGAAGCAGTGGCAGATCCAACGTCTCGTCGTTCCATCTCTACAGATGTAGGAGAACGCTCTCTCAAAGTTCCTGTCCGGAGCGCAGAACGATACCTTCTCTATTGTCTGGTCTAGGATCAGGTCCTACAGAGGAGAGACATTATCATTACACCATTATCATTACACCATTATCGCGTTGCACCACTATCGTTGCGACATTATCACATCACAACATTATCACATTACACCATTATCATTACGGCGTTATCACCACAATATTAGCACATTGGTCATTAACATTACAGCATTATCACATCAAAAATTACCGTTACAACATTATCACCACAGCATCACATCATTATCATTACAGCATTATCATTACAACATTATCACATTACACTGACTGTTATTTTAGTATTGCTTCAGTGTCTTACAGAAGAGAAACATTACAACATTATCACAATGTTATCTTTACTACGATGGCCTACAGAGAGACATTATCATTACAGCATTATCACATTACAACATCAGCACATCACGCCATTATCATTACAACATTATCACATTACAACATCAGCACATCGCACCATTATCATTACAGCGTTATCACATTACAACATCAGCACATCACACCATTATCATTACAACATTATCACATTACACTGACTGTTATTTTAGTATTGCTTCAGTGTCTTACAGAGGAGAAACATTACAACATTATCACAATGTTATCTTTACGACAATGTCCTACATGGGAGAGACATTATCATCACAACACTATCACATTACAACATCATCACAACGTTATCACATCACACCATTATCATTACAACATTATCACAATGTTATCTTTACGACGATGTCCTACATGGGAGAGACATTATCATCACAACACTATCACATTACAACATCATCACAACGTTATCACATCACACCATTATCATTACAACATTATCACAATGTTATCTTTACGACGATGTCCTACATGGGAGAGACATTATCTCCGACTGTCAATATTACAACATTACTTGAAGCACTTCCCTACACAGAGTTTCCAACTCTCAGACACATGGAACATTCCATGACTTTCCATGTCTAACAGAGAAGAGTTTCCCTGCATCTATAGTCCTTAAATTGAAACAAAATGTGTGATCTTACAAATATGGTATGTAAATCCACGCCTCATGTTTAGGACAGACAATCTCGGGTTAACCCAGAACATAATATATTGGTGATTTGGTAGGGAGTCTTGTCCACGAGAGATGCTGCTGTTTCGTCTCCATGTAATAAAGCCTTCTTTCTGTAGGGGGCAGCAGAAGCCTCCGTTTAATATGGACCAGTCAGTCCATTAATGTTCCATGAAAGAGTCTCGATACCAGGTGTACTGTAACCAGGCTATACAAGAGGAACCATTGTTTGACAAAACTGTCCCGAGACCAAAACATTAACCAGTTCATTAAAAAGGTTTAGCATTCCTCTGGCTGAGGTTGAGCATTCCTCTGGCTGAGGTTGAGCATTCCTCTGGCTGAGGTTTCTCATTCCTCTGGCTGAGGTTGAGCATTCCTCTGGCTGAGGTTGAGCATTCCTCTGGCTGAGGTTTCTCATTCCTCTGGCTGAGGTTTCTCATTCCTCTGGCTGAGGTTGAGCATTCCTCTGGCTGAGGTTTCTCATTCCTCTGGCTGAGGTTTAGCATTCCTCTGGCTGAGGTTTCTCATTCCTCTGGCTGAGGTTTCTCATTCCTCTGGCTGAGGTTTCTCATTCCTCTGGCTGAGGTTTAGCATTCCTCTGGCTGAGGTTTAGCATTCCTCTGGCTGAGGTTTAGCATTCCTCTGGCTGAGGTTTAGCATTCCTCTGGCTGAGGTTTAGCATTCCTCTGGCTGAGGTCTAACATTCCTCTGGCTGAGGTTTAGCATTCCTCTGGCTGAGGTTTAGCATTCCTCTGGCTGAGGTTTCTCATTCCTCTGGCTGAGGTTTAGCATTCCTCTGGCTGAGGTTTAGCATTCCTCTGGCTGAGGTTTCTCATTCCTCTGGCTGAGGTTTAGCATTCCTCTGGCTGAGGTTTCTCATTCCTCTGGCTGAGGTTTAGCATTCCTCTGGCTGAGGTTTAGCATTCCTCTGGCTGAGGTTTAGCATTCCTCTGGCTGAGGTTTAGCATTCCTCTGGCTGAGGTTTAGCATTCCTCTGGCTGAGGTTTAGCATTCCTCTGGCTGAGGTTTAACAATCCTCTGGCTGAGGTTTAACATTCCTCTGGCTGAGGTTTAACATTCCTCTGGCTGAGGTTTAGCATTCCTCTGGCTGAGGTTTAACATTCCTCTGGCTGAGGTTTCTCATTCCTCTGGCTGAGGTTTAGCATTCCTCTGGCTGAGGTTTAGCATTCCTCTGGCTGAGGTTTAGCATTTCCTCTGGCTGAGGTTTAGCATTCCTCTGGCTGAGGTTTAGCATTCCTCTGGCTGAGGTTTAGCATTCCTCTGGCTGAGGTTTAGCATTCCTCTGGCTGAGGTTTAACATTCCTCTGGCTGAGGTTTAGCATTCTGTGTCAATCTGTCAGTGTGTGTTTCTGTGTGTGTGCGTAGGGTGTACAGTTGAAGTAAGAAGTTTAAAGTTGGAGTCATTAAAACTAATTTTTCAACCACTCCACAAATAGTGGAGTACACAAGTATAAACACAAGTATAGTACACAAGTATAAACACCATGGGACCACGCAGCCGTCATACCGCTCAGGGAGGAGACTCGTTCTGTCTCCTAGAGATGAACGTAATTTGGTGTGAAAAGTGCAAATCAATCCCAGAACAACAGCAAAGGACCTTGTGAAGATGCTGGAGGAAACAGGTACAAAAGTATCAATATCCACAGTAAAACGAGTCCTATATCGACATAAACTGAAAGGCCGCTCAGCAAGGAAGAAGCGACTGCTCCAAAACCGCCATAAAAAAGCCAGACTACGGTTTGCAACTACACATGGGGACAAAGTGTTACTTTTTTCATCAGACAATGACCCCAAGCATACTTCCAAAGTTGTGGCAAAATGGCTTAAGGACATCAAAGTCAAGGTATTGGAGTGGCCATCACAAAGCCCTGACCTCAATCCTATGGAACATTTGTAGGCAGAACTGAAAAAGCGTGTGCGAGCAAGGAGGCCTACAAACCTGACTGAGTTACACCAGCTCTGTCAGGAGGAATGGGCCAAAATTCACCCAATTTATTGTGGGAAGCTTGTGGAAGGCTACCTGAAACGTTTGACCCAAGATAAACAATTTAAAGGCAATGCTACCAAATACTAATTGAGTTGTCTGTAAACTTCTGACCCACTGGGAATGTGATGAAAGAAATAAAAGCTGAAATAAATAATTCTCTCTACTATTATTCTGACATTTCACATCCTTAAAATAAAGTGGTGATCCTAACTGACCTAAAACAGGGAATTTTTACTCGGATTAAATGTCAGGAATTATGAAAAACTGAGTTTAAATGTATTTGGCTGAGGTGTATGTAAACTTCCTAATTCAACTGTATGTCTGTTACTGTGTCTGTCTGTGTGTGTCTGTCTGTCTGCGTTTGCCTGTCTGCGTGTGTGTGTGTCTGTCTGTCTGTGTTTGTCTGTCTGCATGTGTGTGTGTCTGTTTGCGTGTGTGTGTGTGTGTCTCTGCGTGTGTGTGTGTGTGTGTGCGTGTGTGTGTGTGTGTGTCTCTGCGTGTGTGTGCGTGTGTGCGTGTGTGTGTGTGTGTGTGTGTGTGTGTGTGTGTGTGTGTGTGTGTGTGTGTGTGTGTGTGTGTGTGTGTGTGTGTGTGTGTGTGTGTGTGTGTGTGTGTGTGTCTGCGTGTGTCTGTGTGTCTGTCTTTGTGTGTGTGTGTTTGTGTGTGTGTCCGTGTGTCCGTGTGTCTGTGTGTCTGTGTGTCTGGGTGCCTGTGTGCATGTTGACCTAGCTGTTCAGACAACAGAGCAGGAGACTGGATGGATCTGTTACTTTACCTTAGTTTTGTCATCTACCACACGGAGACCGTCTGCTGAGACCCACAACACTGCTTTCACTGCCTTCTTCCCTGCCTGCAGACAGAAACACAGAGATGAGAGGGAGAGATGAGAGAGACCGGGAGAGATGAGAGAGAGAGATGAGAGGGAGAGATGAGAGAGACCGGGAGAGATGAGAGAGAGAGAGATGAGAGGGAGAGATGAGAGAGACCGGGAGAGATGAGAGAGAGAGATGAGAGGGAGAGATGAGAGGGAGAGATGAGAGAGAGAGATGAGAGGGAGAGATGGGAGAGAGAGATGAGAGGGAAATGAGAGAGAGACAGGGAGAAATGAGAGATGAGAGGGAGAGATGAGAGAGAGACAGGGAGAGATCAGAGGGAGAGATGAGAAAGAAATGAGAGGGAGAGATGAGAGGGAGAGATGAGAGAGAGAGATGAGAGATAAGAGGGAGAGATGAGAGGGAGAGATGAGAGAGATACAGGGAGAGATGAGAGAGAGACAGGGAGAGATGAGAGGGAGAGATGAGAAAGAGAAATGAGAGAGAGATGAGAGAGAGACATGGAGAGATGAGAGGGAGAGATGAGACATGGAGAGATGAGAGGGAGAGATGAGAGAGAGAGATGAGACAGGGAGAGATGAGAGGGAGAGATGAGAGGGAGACAGGGAGAGATGAGAGGGAGAGATGAGACAGGGAGAGATGAGAGGGAGACCGGGAAAGATGAGAGGGAGAGATGAGAGAGAGACCGGGAGAGATGAGAGAGAAACTGGGAGAGATGAGAGGGAGAGATGAGAGAGAGACCGGGAGAGATGAGAGAGAGACCGGGAGAGATGAGAGAGAGACGGGGAGACACAGGGAGAGAGACGGGGAGAGAGGGAGAGATGAGAGAGAGACCGGGAGAGACAGGGAGAGATGAGAGAGAGAGACTGGGAGAGACAGGGAGAGATGAGGAAGAGATGAGGGAGAGACCGGGAGAGACAGGGAGAGATGAGATAGAGACCGGGAGAGACAGGGAGAGATGAGAGAGAGACCGGGACATACAGGGAGAGACGGGGAAAGATGAAAGGGAGAGATGAGAGAGAGACCGGGAGACAGGGAGAGATGAGGAAGAGATGAGAGAGACATGGAGAGATGAGAGAGAAACAGGTAGAGATGAGAGAGAGACAGGGAGAGATGAGAGAGAGACAGGTAGAGATGAGAGAGAGACAGGGAGAGATGAGAGAGAGACAGGGAGAGATGAGAGAGAGACAGGTAGAGATGAGAGAGAGACAGGGAGAGATGAGAGAGACATGGAGAGATGAGAGAGAGACAGGGAGAGATGAGAGAGAGACATGGAGAGATGAGAGAGAGACATGGAGAGATGAGAGAGACATGGAGAGATGAGAGAGAAACAGGTAGAGATGAGAGAGAGACAGGGAGAGATGAGAGAGAGACAGAGAGACCAGCCACTCCCATTTTCTTCCCCAGCCTTACATCTTCCTTGAAACACAAACACACACAGTCTTGTATAACTAACCTTGTGGGGACACACATTTCAGTCCTATTCAAAAATCCTATTTTCCCTAAACCCTAATCTATACCTTTACCCTTACTTGAACCCTAATCTGTACCCTTACCTAACCCCTAATCTGTACCCTTACCTAAACCCTAATCTATACCTTTACCCTTACTTGAACCCTAAATCTGTACCCTTACCTAAACCCTAATCTATACCTTTACCCTTACTTGAACCCTAATCTGTACCCTTACCTAACCCCTAATCTGTACCCTTACCTAAACCCTAATCTGTACACGTACCTAAACCCTAATCTGTACCCTTACCTTTACCTAACCCTAATCTATACCTTTACCCTTACTTGAACCCTAATCTGTACCCTTACCTAACCCATAATCTGTACCCTTACCTAAACCCTAATCTGTACACGTACCTAAACCCTAATCTGTACCCTTACCTTTACCTAACCCTAATCTGTACCTTTACCCTTACCTAAACCATAATCTGTACCCTTACCCTTACCTAAACCCTAATCTGTACCCTTACCCTTACCTAAACCATAATCTGTACCCCTACCCTTACCTAAACCCTAATCTGTACCCTTACCCTTACCTAAACCCTAATCTGTACCCTTACCCTTACCTAACCCCTAATCTGTACCCTTACCTAAACCCTAATCTGTACCCTTACCTTTACCTAAACCCTAATCTGTACCCTTACCCTTACCTAAACCCAAATCTGTACCCTTACTTAAACCCTAATCTGTACCCTTACCTAAAAACGAATCTGTACCCTTACCTAACCCTAATCTGTACCCTTACCTAAACCATAATCTGTACCCTTACCCTTACCTAAACCCTAATCTGTACCCTTACCTAAACCCTAACCTGTACCCTTACCCAACCCTAATCTGTACCCTTACCTAAACCCTAATCTGTACCCTTACCCTTACCTAAACCCTAATCTGTACCCTTACCTAAACCCTAACCTGTACCCTTACCCAACCCTAATCTGTAACCTTACCTAAACCCTAACCTGTACCCTTACCCAACCCTAATCTGTACCCTTACCTAAACCCTAATCTGTACCCTTACCCTTACCTAAACCCTAATCTGTACCCTTACCTAAACCCTAACCTGTACCCTTACCCAACCCTAATCTGTAACCTTACCTAAACCCTAATCTGTACTCTTACCCAAACCCCAATCTGTACTCTTACCCAAACCCCAATCTGTACTCTTACCCAAACCCCAATCTGTACCCTTACCTAACCCCTAATCTGTACCCTTACCTAAACCCTAATCTGTACCGTTACCTAACCCCTAATCTGTACCCTTACCTAACCCCTAATCTGTACCCTTACCTAAACACTAATCTGTACCCTTACCTAAACCCTAATCTGTACTCTTACCTAAACCCTAATCTGTACCCTTACCTAAACCCTAATCTGAACCCTTACGCTTACCTAAACCCTAATCTGTACCCTTACCTAAACCCTAATCTGTACCCTTTCCCTTACCTAACCCCAATCTGTACCGTTACCTAAATCATAATCTGTACCCTTACCCCTAACCTGTACCCTTACCTAACCCCTAATCTGTACCCTTACTCTTACCTAAACCCTAATCTGTACCCTTACCCTTACCCCTAATCTGTACCCTTACCTAACCCCTAATATGTACCCTTACCTAACCCCTAATCTGTACCCTTACCCTTACCTAAACCCTAATCTGTACCCTTACCCTTAGTCTGTACCCTTAGCTAAACCCTAATCTGTACCCTTACCTAAACCCTAATCTGTACCCTTACCCTTACCTAAACCCTAATCTGTACCCTTACCCTTACCTAAACCCTAATCTGTACCCTTACCCAACCCCTAATCTGTACCCTTACCTAACCCCTAATCTGTACCCTTACCTAAACCCTAATCTGTACCCTTACCTAAACCCTAATCTGTACCCTTACCTAACCCCTAATCTGTACCCTTACCTAACCCCTAATCTGTACCCTTACCTAACCCCTAATCTGTACCCTTACCTAACCCCTAATCTGTACCCTTACCTAACCCCTAATCTGTACCCTTACCTAACCCCTAATCTGTACCCTTAACTAACCCCTAATCTGTACCCTTACCTAAATCCTAAAACACAACCTTAACCCCCTGTAAATACAGTTGAAGTCGGAAGTTTACATACACTTGGCTTGGAGTTATTAAAACTCCACACATTTCTTGTTAACAAACTATAGTTTTGTCAAGTCGGTTAAGGACATCTACTTTGTGCATGACACATGTCATTTTTACAACAATTGTTTACAGACAGATTATTTCACTTATAATTCACTGTATCACAATTCCAGTGGGTCAGAAGTTTACATACACTAAGTTGACTGTGCCTTTAAACAGCTTGGGAAATTCAGGAAAATTACGTCATGGCTTTAGAAGCTTCTGATAGGCTAATTGACATAATTTGAGCCAATTGGAGGTGTAACTGTGGTTGTATTTCAAGGCCAACCTTCAAAGTCAGTGTGTCTTTGCTTGAACGTAGAAAAATAATTGTAGACCTCCACAAGTCTGGTCCTTGAAAGCAATTTCCAAACGCCTGAAGGTACCAAGTTCATCTGTACAAACAGTAGTACATAAGTATAAACACCATGGGACCACGCAGCCATCATACCTCTCAGGAAAGAGACACTTTCTGTCTCCTAGAGATGAACGTACTTTGATGTGAAAAGTACAAATCAATCCCAGAACAACAGCAAAGGACCTTGTGAAGATGCTGGAGGAAACGGGTACAAAAGTATCTATATCCACATTAAAACGAGTCCTATATCGACATAACCTGAAAGGCCGCTCAGCATGGAAGAAACTACTGCTCCAAAACCGCCATAAAAAAGCCAGACTACGGTTTGCAACTGCACATGGGGACAAAGATCGTACTTTTTGGAGAAATGTCCTCTGGTCTGATGAAACAAAAATAGAACTGTTTGACCATAATGACCATCGTTATGTTTGGAGGAAAAAGGGGAGGCCTGCAAGCCGAAGAACACCATCCCAACCGTGAAGCATGGGGGTGGCAGCATCATGTTGTGGGGTGCTTTGCTGCAGGAGGGACTTGTGCACTTCACAAAATAAATGGCATCATGAGGATGGAAAATTATGTGGATATATTGAAGCAACATCTCAAGACATCAGTCAGGAAGTTAAAGCTTGGTCGCAAATGGGTCTTCCAAATGGACAAAGACCCCAAGCATACTTCCAAAGTTGTGGCAAAATGGCTTAAGGACAACAAAGTCAAGGTATTGGAGTGGCCATCATAAAGTCCTGACCTCAATCCAATAGAATATTTGTGGGCAGAACTGAAAAAGCGTGTGCGAGCAAGGAGGCCTACAAACCTGACTCAGTTCCACCAGTTCTGTCAGGAGGAATGGGCCAAAATTCACCCAATTTATTGTGGGAAGCTTGTGGAAGGCTATCTGAAACGTTTGATCCAAGTTAAACCATTTAAAGGCAACGCTAACAAATACTAATTGAGTGAATGTAAACTTCTGACGCGCTGGGAATGTGATGAAAGAAACATTTCACATTCTTAGAATAAACCGGTGATCCTAACTAACCTAAAACAGGGAATTTTTACGAGGATGTATGTATTTGGCTAAGGTGTAAACTTCAGACTTCAACTGTATATATATATCTGTAGCATTTAACAAACAACCCCCAGTTGGTCAAATGTTTGTTTATTTACATTTTATTTGGGGTTACACACACCCACACACCCACCCACACGTCCACACACACCCACACACCCACCCACACGTCCACACACACCCACACACCCACCCACACGTCCACACACACCCACACACACACACACACACACGCGTCCACACCCACCCACACGTCCACACACACCCACACACCCACCCACACGTCCACACACACCACACCCCCACACGTCCACACACACACCCACACACACGTCCACACACACCCACACCCACCCACACCCCACACACACGTCCACACACACCCACACGTCCACACACACCCACACACACACCCACACCCACCCACACGTCCACACACACCCACCCACACGTCCACACACCCACACGTCCACACACCCACACGTCCACACACCCACACACACCCACACGTCCACACACACCCACACGTCCACACACACCCACACGTCCACACACACACCCACACGTCCACACACACGTCCACACACACCCACACACTCACCCACACACCCACACACACACCCACACGTCCACACACGTCCACACACCCACACACCCACCCACACGTCCACACGTCCACACACCCACACACCCACCCACACCCACACGTCCACACGTCCACACACCCACCCACACACCCACCCAAACGTCCACACACGTCCACACACCCACACACCCACACACACACACGTCCACACACCCACGTCCACACACACGTCCACACGTCCACACACCCACACACCCACCCACACGTCCACACGCCCACACGTCCACACACCCACCCACACGTCCACACGACCACACATCCACACGCCCACACGACCACACACCCACACGTCCACACGACCACACATCCACACGTCCCCACACACCCACACATCCACACGTCCACACACCCACACACCCACCCACACGTCCACACGCCCACACATCCACACGTCCCCACACACCCACACGTCCACACGTCCCCACACACCCACACCCACACGTCCACACGTCCCCACACACCCACACGCCCACACGTCCCCCACACCCACACGCCCACACGACCACACGTCCCACACGCCCCACGTCCCCACGTCCACGTCCCCACACGCCCACACGTCCACACGCCCACACGTCCACACGCCCACACGTCCACGTCCCCACACGCCCACACGTCCACACGCCCACACGTCCACACACCCACACGCCCACACGCCCACACGTCCCACGTCCCCACACGCCCACACGTCCACACGTCCACACGTCCACACGTCCCCACACGCCCACACGTCCACACGCCCACACGCCCACACGTCCACACGCCCACACGTCCACACGTCCACACACGCCCACACGTCCACACGCCCACACGTCCACACACGCCCACACGCCCACACGTCCACACACGCCCACACGTCCACACGCCCACACGCCCACACACGCCACACGCCCACACGCCCACACGCCCACACGTCCACACAGGTGATCCTAACTAACCTAAAACAGGGAATTTTTACGAGGATGTATGTATTTGGCTAAGGTGTAAACTTCAGACTTCAACTGTATATATATATCTGTAGCATTTAACAAACAACCCCCAGTTGGTCAAATGTTTGTTTAT
Source organism: Oncorhynchus keta (assembly GCF_023373465.1). Lineage (NCBI taxonomy): Eukaryota > Metazoa > Chordata > Actinopteri > Salmoniformes > Salmonidae > Oncorhynchus > Oncorhynchus keta. The sequence continues at coordinate 60,603 of NW_026290119.1, forward strand.
TTACATTTTATTTGGGGTTACACACACCCACACACCCACCCACACGTCCACACACACCCACACACCCACCCACACGTCCACACACACCCACACACCCACCCACACGTCCACACACACCCACACACACGTCCACACACACCCACACACGCGTCCACACCCACCCACACGTCCACACACACCCACACACCCACACGTCCACACACACCCACCCACACGTCCACACCCACACACACGTCCACACACACCCACACACACGTCCCACACACCCACGTCCACACACACCCACACACCCACCCACACGTCCACACACACCCACACGTCCACACACACGTCCACACACACCCACACCACACCCACACGTCCACACACACCCACACACCCACCCACACGTCCACACACACCACACCCACACGTCCACACACCCACACGTCCACACACCCACACACACCCACACGTCCACACACACCCACACGTCCACACACACCCACACGTCCACACACACCCACACGTCCACACACACGTCCACACACACCCACACACCCACCCACACACCCACACACACACCCACACGTCCACACACGTCCACACACCCACACACCCACCCACACGTCCACACGTCCACACACGTCCACACACCCACACACCCACCCACACGTCCACACGTCCACACCCACACACCCACACACCCACCACCCACACCCACAACCCAAACGTCCACACACGTCCACACACCCACCCACACGTCCACACGCCCACACACACACACGTCCACACACCCACACACACCCACACACACGTCCACACGTCCACACACCCACACACCCACCCACACGTCCACATGACCACACGCCCACACGTCCACACACCCACACACCCACCCACACGTCCACCACCACACATCCACACGCCCACACGCCCCACACACCCACACGTCCACACGACCACACATCCACACGCCCACACGACCACACCCCACACACCCACACGACCACACGCCCACACGTCCACACGCCCACACATCCACACGCCCACACGCCCACACACCCACACGCCCACACGACCACACGCCCACACGTCCCACACACGCCCACACGTCCACACGCCCACACACCCACACGCCCACACGTCCCCACACACCCACACGTCCACACGACCACACGCCCACACGTCCACACCACACCCCACACGCCCACACGTCCACACGCCCACACGTCCACACGTCCACACCCACACGTCCACACGCCCACGTCCACACGTCCACACGCCCACACGTCCACACGCCCACACGTCCACACACCCACACGTCCACACGTCCACACGCCCACACACCCACACGCCCACACGTCCACACGCCCACACGTCCACACGTCCACACGACCACACATCCACACGTCCCCACACACCCACACATCCACACGCCCACACGACCACACATCCACACGTCCACACGACCACACATCCACACGTCCACACGTCCACACGTCCACACACCCACAAAAGCTGGAAAGAGGGAAAACAAGGGAAAGTGAAACATTATAAAGAACATTGAGTCATTAATAGTAGTGGTGTTGTTCCAGACTGGAAGGAGGAAGAGGTGAAAGGACGTTGCCACGACAACAAAGTAACTGACAGAGTAGTGGTGTTGTTCCAGACTGGAAGGAGGAAGAGGTGAAAGGACGTTGCCACGACAACAAAGTAACTGACAGAGTAGTGGTGTTGTTCCAGACTGGAAGGAGGAAGAAGAGGACGTGACAACAAAGTAACTGACGTAGTGGTGTTGTTCCAGACACGTTGCCACGACAACAAAGCAACTGACAAAGTAGCCCACTAGTTCAATAACAACTTCCATACCACACACACACACACACACACACACACACACACACACACACACACACACACACACACACACACACACACACACACACACACACACACACACACACACACACACACACACACACACCCAGGTGTCCAGGTAGTTTGTTGGTGAGGTAATGTCCCAGACAGGACCCTGATCAGAGAGTGAGGGGTTATTATAAAGGAAAGAGGCAGAGGCACTCAGATTGACACACCAGGCACGACTTACTTTTGTAAAGAAGCCCTTGAAGAATGTCCTGTCCTGTTGTGGGGCAGGTAAAGGGGAGGGGGAGGGCGACAACACGGACAATGTTACCGATGACTGAGGAGGGCTACCGAGTGTCCAGGTATGTGTGATTACTCTGTTTATGGGGGGGAGGGGGGCTTGTAGGAGTTGAAGCTTGTTTAAGAGTGAGTCAGTGGAGAGATGGATGGATGAGGAGGCCAAGGTTGACGTTTGGTTAGGAGTGAGTCAGTGGAGAGATGGATGGATGAGGAGGCCAAGGTTGACGTTTGGTTAGGAGTGAGTCAGTGGAGAGATGGATGGATGAGGAGGCCAAGGTTGACGTTTGGTTAGGAGTGAGTCAGTGGAGAGATGGATGGATGAGGAGGCCAAGGTTGACGTTTGGTTAGGAGTGAGTCAGTAGAGAGATGGATGGATGAGGAGGCCAAGGTTGACGTTTGGTTAGGAGTGAGTCAGTGGAGAGATGGATGGATGAGGAGGCCAAGGTTGACGTTTGGTTAGGAGTGAGTCAGTGGAGAGATGGATGGATGAGGAGGCCAAGGTTGACGTTTGGTTAGGAGTGAGTCAGTGGAGAGATGGATGGATGAGGAGGCCAAGGTTGACGTTTGGTTAGGAGTGAGTCAGTGGAGAGATGGATGGATGAGGAGGCCAAGGTTGACGTTTGGTTAGGAAGAAAAATAAACGTTTTGTTTTCGAGATGATAGTTTCCGGATTCGACCATATTAATGACCTACGGCTAGAGAGGGGGAAGGGAGAGGACGAGCCCACAGGCCTGTTAGTTGTCAGGATGGACAGAGTGGAGTAGAGAGGCGGAAGGGAGAGGATGAGCCCACAGGCCTGTTAGATGTCAGGATGGACAGAGTGGAGTAGAGAGGGGGAAGGGAGAGGACGAGCCCACAGGCCTGTTAGTTGTCAGGATGGACAGAGTGGAGTAGAGAGGCGGAAGGGAGAGGATGAGCCCACAGGCCTGTTAGATGTCAGGATGGACAGAGTGGAGTAGAGAGGGGGAAGGGAGAGGACGAGCCCACAGGCCTGTTAGTTGTCAGGATGGACAGAGTGGAGTAGAGAGGCGGAAGGGAGAGGATGAGCCCACAGGCCTGTTAGATGTCAGGATGGACAGAGTGGAGTAGAGAGGGGGAAGGGAGAGGACGAGCCCACAGGCCTGTTAGATGTCAGGATGGACAGAGTGGAGTAGAGAGGGGGAAGGGAGAGGACGAGCCCACAGGCCTGTTATAGATGTCAGAATGGACAGAGTGGAGTAGAGAGGCGGAAGGGAGAGGACGAGCCCACAGGCCTGTTAGGTGTCAGAATGGACAGAGTGGAGTAGAGAGGGGGAAGGGAGAGGACGAGCCCACAGGCCTGTTAGGTGTCAGAATGGACAGAGTGGAGTAGAGAGGGGGAAGGGAGAGGACGAGCCCACAGGCCTGTTAGGTGTCAGAATGGACAGAGTGGAGTAGAGAGGTGGAAGGGAGAGGATGAGCCCACAGGCCTGTTATAGATGTCAGAATGGACAGAGTGGAGTAGAGAGGGTGGAAGGGAGAGGACGAGCCCACAGGCCTGTTATAGATGTCAGAATGGACAGAGTGGAGTAGAGAGGGGGAAGGGAGAGGACGAGCCCACAGGCCTGTTATAGATGTCAGAATGGACAGAGTGGAGTAGAGAGGGGGAAGGGAGAGGACGAGCCCACAGGCCTGTTAGGTGTCAGAATGGACAGAGTGGAGTAGAGAGGGGGAAGGGTGAGAACGAGCCCACAGGCCTGTTAGGTGCCAGGATGGACAGAGTGGAGTAGAGAGGGGGAAGGGAGAGGACGAGCCCACAGGCCTGTTAGGTGTCAGAATGGACAGAGTGGAGTAGAGAGGGGGAAGGGAGAGGACGAGCCCACAGGCCTGTTAGGTGTCAGAATGGACAGAGTGGAGTAGAGAGGGGGAAGGGTGAGAGAGCCCACAGGCCTGTTAGGTGCCAGGATGGACAGAGTGGAGTAGAGAGGGGGAAGGGAGAGGACGAGCCCACAGGCCTGTTAGGTGTCAGAATGGACAGAGTGGAGTAGAGAGGGGGAAGGGAGAGGACGAGCCCACAGGCCTGTTAGATGTCAGGATGGACAGAGTGGAGGAGAGAGGGGGAAGGGAGAGGATGAGCCCACAGGCCTGTTAGGTGTCAGAATGGACAGAGTGGAGTAGAGAGGGGGAAGGGAGAGGACGAGCCCACAGGCCTGTTAGATGTCAGGATGGACAGAGTGGAGTAGAGAGGGGGAAGGGAGAGGACGAGCCCACAGGCCTGTTAGATGTCAGGATGGACAGAGTGGAGTAGAGAGGGGGAAGGGAGAGGACGAGCCCACAGGCCTGTTAGGTGTCAGAATGGACAGAGTGGAGTAGAGAGGGGGAAGGGAGAGGACGAGCCCACAGGCCTGTTAGGTGTCAGGATGGACAGAGTGGAGGAGAGAGGGGGAAGGGAGAGGACGAGCCCACAGGCCTGTTATAGATGTCAGAATGGACAGAGTGGAGTAGAGAGGGGGAAGGGAGAGGACGAGCCCACAGGCCTGTTATAGATGTCAGAATGGACAGAGTGGAGTAGAGAGGGGGAAGGGAGAGGACGAGCCCACAGGCCTGTTAGGTGTCAGGATGGACAGAGTGGAGTAGAGAGGGGGAAGGGAGAGGACGAGCCCACAGGCCTGTTAGATGTCAGGATGGACAGAGTGGAGTAGAGAGGGGGAAGGGAGAGGACGAGCCCACAGGCCTGTTAGATGTCAGAATGGACAGAGTGGAGTAGAGAGGGGGAAGGGAGAGGACGAGCCCACAGGCCTGTTAGGTGTCAGGATGGACAGAGTGGAGTAGAGAGGTGGAAGGGAGAGGACGAGCCCACAGGCCTGTTATAGATGTCAGAATGGACAGAGTGGAGTAGAGAGGGGGAAGGGAGAGGACGAGCCCACAGGCCTGTTAGGTGTCAGAATGGACAGAGTGGAGTAGAGAGGAGGAAGGGAGAGGACGAGCCCACAGGCCTGTTAGGTGTCAGGATGGACAGAGTGGAGTAGAGAGGGGGAAGGGAGAGGACGAGCCCACAGGCCTGTTAGATGTCAGAATGGACAGAGTGGAGTAGAGAGGGGGAAGGGAGAGGACGAGCCCACAGGCCTGTAGTCGGGTGATTAGAGAAACAGACTGTCCAGTGACTAGACTACATAGTGAGACAGAGAGAGGTCTACCTACCGTCTTGAGACGCTTCACAGCCCCCTCACAGATATGCATTCCTCTGGACTCCTCCACCTCTACATGGCCCAGGTACTAGAGACAGAGAGGGAGACAGGAGAGAGAGAGAGAGAGAACAGAGTTAGTGAGGTACTAGAGACAGAGAGGGAGACAGGAGAGAGAGAACAGAGTTAGTGAGGTACTAGAGACAGAGAGGGAGACAGGAGAGAGAGAGAACAGAGTTAGTGAGGTACTAGAGACAGAGAGAGACAGGAGAGAGAGAGAGAGAGAACTGAGTTAGTGAGGTACAAGAGACAGAAAGGGAGACAGGAAAGAGAGAGAACAGAGTTCGTGAGGTACTAGAGACAGAGAGAGAGACAGAGAGAGAGAGAGAGAGAGAGAGAGAGAGAGAGAGAGAGAGAGAACAGAGTTAGTGAGGTACTAGAGACAGAGAGGGAGACAGGAGAGAGAGAGAGAGAGAGAACAGAGTTAGTGAGGTACTAGAGACAGAGAGAGAGACAGGAGAGAGAGAGAGAACTGAGTTAGTGAGGTACAAGAGACAGAAAGGGAGACAGGAAAGAGAGAGAACAGAGTTCGTGAGGTACTAGAGACAGAGAGAGAGAGAGAGAGAGAGAGAGAGAGAACAGAGTTAGAGGAACTAGAGTTAGAGAGGTACTAGAGACAGAGAGGAGAGAGAGAGAGAGAGAGAGAGAGAGAGAGAGAGAGAGAGAGAGAACAGAGTTAGAGGTACTAGAGACAGAGAGGAGACAGAGAGAGAGAGAGAGACAGAGAGAGAGAGAGAGAGAGAGAGAGAACAGAGTTAGTGAGGTACTAGAGACAGAGAGGGAGACAGAGAGAGAGAGAGAGAGACAGAGAGAGAGAGAGAGAGAGAACAGAGTTAGTGAGGTACTAGAGACAGAGAGGGAGACAGGAGAGAGGAGACAGAACAGAGTTAGTGAGGTACTAGAGAGAGAGAGAGAGAGAGAGAGGAGAGAGAGAGAACAGAGTTAGTGAGGTACTAGAGACAGAGAGGGAGACAGGAGAGAGAGAGAACAGAGTTAGTGAGGTACTAGAGACAGAGAGGGAGACAGGAGAGAGAGAGAACAGAGTTAGTGAGGTACTAGAGACAGAGAGGGAGACAGGAGGGAGAGAGAGAGAACAGAGTTAGTGAGGTACTAGAGACAGAGAGGGAGACAGGAGAGAGGTATTTGTACATTGTATATATATATATATATAATATGACATTTGTAATGTCTTTACTGTTTTTAAACTTCTGTATGTGTAATGTTTACTGTTAATTTTTGTTGTTTTTCACTTTATATATTCACTTTGTATGTTGTCTACCTCACTTGCTTTGGCAATGTTAACACATGTTTCCCATGCCAATAAAGCCCTTGAATTGAATTGAGACAGAGACAGAGACAGAGACAGAGACAGAGAGAGAGAGAGAGAGAGAGAGAGACACACACAGAGACAGAGACAGAGACAGAGACAGAGAGAGAGACAGAGACAGAGAGAGACACAGAGACAGAGACAGAGACAGAGACAGAGAGAGAACAGAGTTCGTGAGCAGAGCATGAAACAGCAGGTTGTGAGTGGTGACGTCCTCTTCCTGCCAGGGGAAAGGTCATCCTGCCAAAGGGCCACTGCTGCTCCTGTACATGACTGGCTGAAGGACTACACGTGGATGTCGACGTCCCAAATGCCAACCTATTCCTTATTTTAGTGCACTACTTTTGGTCAAAGGTGTAGGGAATAGGGCGGCATTTGGGACCCAAAGTATCTATCAATAGACGGAAAGAGCTCCCGAGCCAGTGTGTCCCCCGCCCCTGACCTATGGTCCCTTGGGATGGCGAGGGTCAGACCTGGAGCCCTGGGGGCAGGCAGCCATTGTTGCTGCTTCCCTCCACACACCAGAGTTCTCATTCTCAGGCAGAAACACCGGCCAGGACGTCTGTGCTGCGTTAAAAAAAGAAGAACTGTTTCCTAAAGTTGTCTGTCTGTCTGTCTGTCTGTCTGTCTGTCTGTCTGTCTGTCTGTCTGTCTGTCTGTCTGTCTGTCTGTCTGTCTGTCTGTCTCTAGTACCTCACTAACTCAGTTCTCTCTCTCTCCTGTCTCTCTCTCTGTCTCTAGTACCTCACTAACTCTGTTCTCTCTCTCTCTCCTGTCTCTCTCTCTGTCTCTAGTACCTCACTAACTATGTTCTCTCTCTCTCTCCTGTCTCCCTCTCTGTCTCTAGTACCTCACTAACTATGTTCTCTCTCTCTCTCCTGTCTCTCTCTGTCTCTAGTACCTCACTAACTCAGTTCTCTCTCTCTCTCTCTCCTGTCTCCCTCTCTGTCTCTAGTACCTCACTAACTCTGTTCTCTCTCTCTCTCCTCTCTCTCTCTGTCTCTAGTACCTCACTAACTCTGTTCTCTCTCTCTCTCCTGTCTCTCTCTCTGTCTCTAGTACCTCACTAACTATCCCTCTCCCTCTCTCTCTCTCTCTCCTGTCTCCCTCTCTGTCTCTAGTCCCCCCTCACTAACTATGTTCTCTCTCTCTCTCCTGTCTCTCTCTGTCTCTAGTACCTCACTAACTCTGTTCTCTCTCTCTCTCTCCTGTCTCCCTCTCTGTCTCTAGTACCTCACTAACTCTGTTCTCTCTCTCTCTCCTGTCTCTCTCTCTGTCTCTAGTACCTCACTAACTATGTTCTCTCTCTCTCTCTCCTGTCTCCCTCTCTGTCTCTAGTACCTCACTAACTATGTTCTCTCTCTCTCCTGTCTCTCTCTCTGTCTCTAGTACCTCACTAACCCTGTTCTCTCGCTCTCTCTCTCTCTCTGTCTCTAGTACCTCACTAACTATGTTCTCTCTCTCTCTCCTGTCTCTCTCTGTCTCTAGTACCTCACTAACTATGTTCTCTCTCTCTCTCTCCCCCTCTCTCTCTCCCTCTCTCCCTCTCTCATCCTGTCTCCCCTCCCACTCCCCCTCCCAACACTCCCCCCTCCAACACTCCCCCCCCTCCCTCCAACACTCCCCCCCCCTCCAACACTCCCCCTCCCTCCAACACTCCCTCCCTCCCTCCAACACTACCCCCCCCCTCCCTCCAACACTCCCCCTCCAGCATCCACCCCAAACACTACCCCTCCCTCCAACACTCCCCCTCCAACACTCCCCCTCCCTCCAACACTCCCCCCTCCAAATACTCCCCCTCCAGCATCCACCCCAAACACTACCCCTCCCTCCAACACTCCCCCCTCCAACACTCCCCCTCCAAACTCCCCCCTCCAACCTCCCCCTCCCTCCAACTCCCCCCCCCTCCAACACTCCCCCTCCAACACTCCCCCTCCAACACTCCCCCCTCCAACACTCCCCCCCCTCCAACACTCCCACTCCCCTCCCCCTCCAACACTCCCCCCTCCCTCCAACACTCCCCCCTCAAACACTCCCCCCCCTCCAACACTCCCCCCCTCCAACACTCTACCCCCCCTCCAACACTCCCCCCCTCCAACACTCCCCCCCCCCTCCCCCCTCCAACACTACCCCCCCTCCAACACTCCCCCTCCCTCCAACTCCCCCCTCCAACACTCCCCCTCCAGCACCCACCCCAAACACTCCCCCCCCTCCAACACTCCCCCTCAAACACTCCCCCCTCCAACACTCCCCCCTCCAACACTCCCCCTCTCTCCAACACTCCCCTCTCTCCAACACTCCCCCTCCAACACTCCCCCTCTCCAACACTCCCCCCTCCAACACTCCCCCTCCCTCCAACACTCCCCCCCTCCAACACTCCCCCTCCCTCCAACACTTCCCCCCTCCAACACTCCCCCTCCCTCCAACACTCCCCCCTCCCTCCCCCTCCAACACTCCCCCTCAAACACTCCCCCCTCCAACACTCCCCCCTCCAACACCCCCCCCCCCTCCAACACTCCCCCCTCCAACACTCCCCCCTCCAACACTCCCCCCTCCAGCACCCACCCCAAACACTACCCCTCCCTCCAACACTCCCCCTCCCTCCAACACTCCCCCTCCAACACTCCCCCCTCCAGCACCCACCCCAAACACTACCCCTCCCTCCAACACTCCCCCTCCCTACAACACTCCCCCCTCCAACACTCCCCCTCCCTCCAACACCC
>NW_026290119.1:77500-165654 GCF_023373465.1 Oncorhynchus keta
AGCATCGAACTGGATTAAAAACCTTTAATGTAGTTTTTCAGTGGCAGGGACTGGGAGACTAGTCAGGATGGAGGGAAAGATGAACAGAGAAAAGTACAGAGAGATCCTTGATGAAAACCTGCTCCATAGCGCTCAGGACCTCAGACTGGGGCGAAGGTTCACCTTCAAACAGGATAATGACCCTAAGCACAAAGACAAGACAACGCAGGAGAGGCTTCAGGACAAGTTTCTGAATGTCCTTGAGTTGCCCAGCCAGAGCCCGGACTTGAACCCAATCGAACATCTCTGGGGAGACCTGAAAATAGCTATGCAACAACACTCCCCATCCGATCTGACAGAGCTTGAGAGGATCTGCAAAGGAGAATGGGAGAAACTCCCAAAATACAGGTGTGTCAAGCTTGTAGCGTCATACCCAAGAAGACCTGAGGCTGTAATCGCTACCAAAGGTGCTTCAACAAAGTACTGAGTAAAGGGTCTGAATACTTATGTAAATGTGATAATTGAGTGATATTTCTAAAAACCTATTTTTGCTTTGTCAGTATGGGGTATGGTGATGTCATTATGGGGTATCGTGATGTCATTATGGGGTATTGTGATGTCATTATGTAGTATTGTGATGTCATTATGGGTATTGTGATGTCATTATGGGGTATAGATTAATGTGTAGATTAATGAAGGGGGAAAACGATTTAATCCATTTTAGAATAAGGCTGTAACGTAACAAAATGTGGAAAAAGTCCAGGGGTCTGAATACTTTCCAAATGCACTGCACTACACACACACACACACACACACACACACACACACACACACACACACACACACACACACACACACACACACACACACACACACACACACACACACACACACACACACACACACACAGATTCGTCTAACCTGACTCCATGTAGATTCATCTAACCTGACTCAATGTAGATTCATCTAGCCTGACTCAATGTAGATTCATCTAGCCTGACTCCATGTAGATTCATCTAGCCTGACTCCATGCAGATTCATCTAACCTGACTCCATGCAGATTCATCTAACCTGACTCCATGTAGATTCATCTAACCTGACTCCATGTAGATTCATCTAGCCTGACTCCATGTAGATTCATCTAGCCTGACTCCATGTAGATTCATCTAACCTGACTCCATGCAGATTCATCTAACCTGACTCCATCTAACCTGACTCCATGTAGATTCATCTAACCTGACTCCATCTAACCTGACTCCATGTAGATTCATCTAACCTGACTCAATGTAGATTCATCTAGCCTGACTCCATGTAGATTCATCTAGCCTGACTCCATGTAGATTCATCTAGCCTGACTCCATGTAGATTCATCTAACCTGACTCCATGCAGATTCATCTAACCTGACTCCATCTAACCTGACTCCATGTAGATTCATCTAACCTGACTCCATCTAACCTGACTCCATGTAGATTCATCTAACCGGACTCCATCTAACCTGACTCCATGTAGATTCATCTAACCTGACTCCATCTAACCTGACTCAATGTAGATTCATCTAGCCTGACTCCATGTAGATTCATCTAACCTGACTCCATGCAGATTCATCTAACCTGACTCCATCTAACCTGACTCCATGTAGATTCATCTAACCTGACTCCATCTAACCTGACTCCATGTAGATTCATCTAACCGGACTCCATCTAACCTGACTCCATGTAGATTCATCTAACCTGACTCCATCTAACCTGACTCCATGCAGATTCATCTAACCTGACTCCATGTAGATTCATCTAACCTGACTCCATGTAGATTCATCTAACCTGACTCCATCTAACCTGGCTCCATGTAGATTCATCTAACCTGACTCCATGCAGATTCATCTAACCGGACTCCATGTAGATTCATCTAACCTGACTCCATGCAGATTCATCTAACCTGACTCCATGTAGATTCATCTAACCTGACTCCATGTAGATTCATCTAACCTGACTCCATGTAGATTCATCTAACCTGACTCCATGCAGATTCATCTAACCTGACTCCATGCAGATTCATCTAACCTGACTCCATGTAGATTCATCTAACCTGACTCCATGTAGATTCATCTAACCTGACTCCATGCAGATTCATCTAACCTGACTCCATCTAACCTGACTCCATGCAGATTCATCTAATCTGACTCCATGTAGATTCATCTAACCTGACTCGATGCAGATTCATCTAACCTGACTCCATGTAGATTCATCTAGCCTGACTCCATGCAGATTCATCTAACCTGACTCCATGTAGATTCATCTAACCTGACTCCATGCAGATTCATCTAACCTGACTCCATGTAGATTCATCTAACCTGACTCCATGCAGATTCATCTAACCTGACTCCATCTAACCTGACTCCATGCAGATTCATCTAATCTGACTCCATGTAGATTCACCTAACCTGACTCCATGCAGATTCATCTAACCTGACTCCATGTAGATTCATCTAGCCTGACTCCATGCAGATTCATCTAACCTGACTCCATGCAGATTCATCTAACCTGACTCCATGTAGATTCATCTAACCTGACTCCATGCAGATTCATCTAACCTGACTCCATGTAGATTCATCTAACCTGACTCCATCTAACCTGACTCCATGTAGATTCATCTAACCTGACTCCATGTAGATTCATCTAACCTGACTCCATGTAGATTCATCTAACCTGACTCCATCTAACCTGACTCCATGTAGATTCATCTAACCTGACTCCATGTAGATTCATCTAACCTGACTCCATCTAACCTGACTCCATGTAGATTCATCTAACCTGACTCCATGCAGATTCAACTAACCTGACTCCATGTAGATTCATCTAACCTGACTCCATGTAGATTCATCTAACCTGACTCCATGCAGATTCATCTAACCTGACTCCATGTAGATTCATCTAACCTGACTCCATGTAGATTCATCTAACCTGACTCCATCTAACCTGACTCCATGCAGATTCATCTAACCTGACTCCATGTAGATTCATCTAACCTGACTCCATGCAGATTCATCTAACCTGACTCCATGTAGATTCATCTAACCTGACTCCATCTAACCTGACTCCATGTAGATTCATCTAACCTGACTCCATGCAGATTCATCTAACCTGACTCCATGCAGATTCATCTAACCTGACTCCATGTAGATTCATCTAACCTGACTCCATGTAGATTCATCTAACCTGACTCCATCTAACCTGACTCCATGTAGATTCATCTAACCTGACTCCATGTAGATTCATCTAACCTGACTTCATGTAGATTCATCTAACCTGACTCCATGTAGATTCATCTAACCTGACTCCATGTAGATTCATCTAACCTGACTCCATGTAGATTCATCTAACCTGACTCCATCTAACCTGACTCCATGTAGATTCATCTAACCTGACTCCATGTAGATTCATCTAACCTGACTCCATCTAACCTGACTCCATGTAGATTCATCTAACCTGACTCCATGTAGATTCATCTAACCTGACTCCTTCTAACCTGACTCCATGTAGATTCATCTAACCTGACTCCATGTAGATTCATCTAACCTGACTCCTTCTAACCTGACTCCATGTAGATTCATCTAACCTGACTCCATGTAGATTCATCTAACCTGACTCCATGTAGATTCATCTAACCTGACTCCATCTAACCTGACTCCATGTAGATTCATCTAACCTGACTCCATGTAGATTCATCTAACCTGACTCCATCTAACCTGACTCCATGTAGATTCATCTAACCTGACTCCTTCTAACCTGACTCCATGTAGATTCATCTAACCTGACTCCATGCAGATCCATCTAACCTGACTCCATCTAACCTGACTCCATGTAGATTCATCTAACCTGACTCCATCTAACCTGACTCCATGTAGATTCATCTAACCTGACTCCATCTAACCTGACTCCATGTAGATTCATCTAACCTGACTCCATGCAGATTCATCTAACCTGACTCCATCTAACCTGACTCCATGTAGATTCATCTAACCTGACTCCATGTAGATTCATCTAACCTGACTCCATGCAGATTCATCTAACCTGACTCCATCTAACCTGACTCCATGTAGATTCATCTAACCTGACTCCATGTAGATTCATCTAACCTGACTCCATCTAACCTGACTCCATGTAGATTCATCTAACCTGACTCCATGCAGATTCATCTAACCTGACTCCAAGATTCATCTAACCTGACTCCATGTAGATTCATAACCTGACTCCATGTAGACTTCATCTAACCTGACTGCAGATTCATCTAACCTGACTCCATGTAGATTCATCTAACCTGACTCCATGTAGATTCATCTAACCTGACTCCATGTAGATTCATCTAACCTGACTCCATGTAGATTCATCTAACCTGACTCCATGTAGATTCATCTAACCTGACTCCATGTAGATTCATCTAACCTGACTCCATGTAGATTCATCTAACCTGACTCCATGTAGATTCATCTAACCTGACTCCATGCAGATTCATCTAACCTGACTCCATGCAGATTCATCTAACCTGACTCCATGTAGATTCATCTAACCTGACTCCATGCAGATTCATCTAACCTGACTCCATGCAGATTCATCTAACCTGACTCCATGTAGATTCATCTAACCTGACTCCATGTAGATTCATCTAACCTGACTCCATGCAGATTCATCTAACCTGACTCCATGTAGATTCATCTAACCTGACTCCATGTAGATTCATCTAACCTGACTCCATGTAGATTCATCTAACCTGACTCCATGTAGATTCATCTAACCTGACTCCATGTAGATTCATCTAACCTGACTCCATGTAGATTCATCTAACCTGACTCCATGCAGATTCATCTAACCTGACTCCATGTAGATTCATCTAACCTGACTCCATCTAACCTGACTCCATGCAGATTCATCTAACCTGACTCCATGTAGATTCATCTAACCTGACTCCATGTAGATTCATCTAACCTGACTCCATGTAGATTCATCTAACCTGACTCCATGTAGATTCATCTAACCTGACTCCATGTAGATTCATCTAACCTGACTCCATGCAGATTCATCTAACCTGACTCCATGTAGATTCATCTAACCTGACTCCATGCAGATTCATCTAACCTGACTCCATCAGATTCATCTAACCTGACTCCATGTAGATTCATCTAACCTGACTCCATGTAGATTCATCTAACCTGACTCCATGTATGTAGATTCATCTAACCTGACTCCATGTAGATTCATCTAACCTGACTCCATGTAGATTCATCTAACCTGACTCCATGTAGATTCATCTAACCTGACTCCATGTAGATTCATCTAACCTGACTCCATGCAGATTCATCTAACCTGACTCCATGTAGATTCATCTAACCTGACTCCATGTAGATTCATCTAACCTGACTCCATGCAGATTCATCTAACCTGCATGTAGATTCATCTAACCTGACTCCATGTAGATTCATCTAACCTGACTCCATGTAGATTCATCTAACCTGACTCCATGTAGATTCATCTAACCTGACTCCATGCAGATTCATCTAACCTGACTCCATGCAGATTCATCTAACCTGACTCCATGCAGATTCATCTAACCTGACTCCATGCAGATTCATCTAACCTGACTCCATGTAGATTCATCTAACCTGACTCCATGTAGATTAATCTAACCTGACTCCATGCAGATTCATCTAACCTGACTTCATCTAACCTGACTCCATGTAGATTCATCTAACCTGACTCCATGCAGATTCATCTAACCTGACTTCATCTAACCTGACTCCATGCAGATTCATCTAACCTGACTCCATGCAGATTCATCTAGCCTGACTCCATGTAGATTCATCTAACCTGACTCCATGTAGATTCATCTAACCTGACTCCATGTAGATTCATCTAACCTGACTCCATGTAGATTCATCTAACCTGACTCCATGTAGATTCATCTAACCTGACTCCATCTAACCTGACTCCATGTAGATTCATCTAACCTGACTCCATGTAGATTCATCTAACCTGACTCCATGTAGATTCATCTAACCTGACTCCATCTAACCTGACTCCATGTAGATTCATCTAACCTGACTCCATGTAGATTCATCTAACCTGACTCCATCTAACCTGACTCCATGTAGATTCATCTAACCTGACTCCATGTAGATTCATCTAACCTGACTCCATGTAGATTCATCTAACCTGACTCCATGTAGATTCATCTAACCTGACTCCATGCAGATTCATCTAACCTGACTCCATCTAACCTGACTCCATGTAGATTCATCTAACCTGACTCCATGTAGATTCATCTAACCTGACTCCATCTAACCTGACTCCATGTAGATTCATCTAACCTGACTCCATGTAGATTCATCTAACCTGACTCCATCTAACCTGACTCCATGTAGATTCATCTAACCTGACTCCTAGATTCATCTAACCTGACTCCATGTAGATTCATCTAACCTGACTCCATGCAGATTCATCTAACCTGACTCCATGTAGATTCATCTAACCTGACTCCATCTAACCTGACTCCATGCAGATTCATCTAACCTGACTCCATGTAGATTCATCTAACCTGACTCCATGTAGATTCATCTAACCTGACTCCATGTAGATTCATCTAACCTGACTCCATGCAGATTCATCTAACCTGACTCCATGTAGATTCATCTAACCTGACTCCATGTAGATTCATCTAACCTGACTCCATGTAGATTCATCTAACCTGACTCCATGCAGATTCATCTAACCTGACTCCATGCAGATTCATCTAACCTGACTCCATGCAGATTCATCTAACCTGACTCCATGTAGATTCATCTAACCTGACTCCATGCAGATTCATCTAACCTGACTCCATGCAGATTCATCTAACCTGACTCCATGCAGATTCATCTAGCCTGACTCCATGCAGATTCATCTAACCTG
This sequence comes from Oncorhynchus keta, assembly GCF_023373465.1. Lineage (NCBI taxonomy): Eukaryota > Metazoa > Chordata > Actinopteri > Salmoniformes > Salmonidae > Oncorhynchus > Oncorhynchus keta. The sequence continues at coordinate 84,422 of NW_026290119.1, forward strand.
ACTCCATGTAGATTCATCTAACCTGACTCCATCTAACCTGACTCCATGTAGATTCATCTAACCTGACTCCATGTAGATTCATCTAACCTGACTCCATGTAGATTCATCTAACCTGACTCCATGTAGATTCATCTAACCTGACTCCATGTAGATTCATCTAACCTGACTCCATCTAACCTGACTCCATGTAGATTCATCTAACCTGACTCCATGTAGATTCATCTAACCTGACTCCATGTAGATTCATCTAACCTGACTCCATGTAGATTCATCTAACCTGACTCCATGTAGATTCATCTAACCTGACTCCATGCAGATTCATCTAGCCTGACTCCATGCAGATTCATCTAACCTGACTCCATGTAGATTCATCTAACCTGACTCCATGTAGATTCATCTAACCTGACTCCATGCAGATTCATCTAGCCTGACTCCATGCAGATTCATCTAGCCTGACTCCATGTAGATTCATCTAACCTGACTCCATGTAGATTCATCTAACCTGACTCCATGCAGATTCATCTAACCTGACTCCATCTAACCTGACTCCATGTAGATTCATCTAACCTGACTCCTGATCTAACCTGACTCCATGTAGATTCATCTAACCTGACTCCATGTAGATTCATCTAACCTGACTCCATGTAGATTCATCTAACCTGACTCCATCTAACCTGACTCCATGCAGATTCATCTAACCTGACTCCATCTAACCTGACTCCATGTAGATTCATCTAACCTGACTCCATGTAGATTCATCTAACCTGACTCCATCTAACCTGACTCCATGTAGTAACCTTCATCTAACCTGACTCCATGTAGATTCATCTAACCTGACTCCATCTAACCTGACTCCATGTAGATTCATCTAACCTGACTCCATGTAGATTCATCTAACCTGACTCCATGCAGATTCATCCCAGACAGACTTATTCATCAACACATTAGGGGATTTATTGTAATTTCTATTCATCAGTCTAACTGTCGGACTAATGCTGCTATCAAAGTGTTAACATTAGATTACCAGAGGACAGCCACACACACCCACAGCGCTGTAAAGGTCAGTCCCCGTGCTAACGCAGCCTAATCTCTTAGGGCTTCTGTGTTTTATGACAACAGACCAGGCAGCCCAAAGCAACACAGTCTGTATAATTTTTGTGAAGTATTTTGTAGCTGGTCCTGAGGTATGTGTAGCTGGTCCTGAGGTATGTGTAGCTGGTCCTGAGGTATGTGTAGCTGGTCCTGAGGTATGTGTAGCTGGTCCTGAGGTATGTGTAGCTGGTCCTGAGGTGTGTGTAGCTGGTCCTGAGGTATGTGTAGCTGGTCCTGAGGTATGTGTAGCTGGTCCTGAGGTATGTGTAGCTGGTCCTGAGGTATGTGTAGCTGGTCCTGAGGTATGTGTAGCTGGTCCTGAGGTATGTGTAGCTGGTCCTGAGGTATGTGTAGCTGGTCCTGAGGTATGTGTAGCTGGTCCTGAGGTATGTGTATCTCCAAAGGACCGTTTTGATAATTGAATGGTTGTATTCTGTTTTTGTTCCCAGGAAGGGAAGGGGAAGGCACCTTGGGAGTGCTTAGGCAAGAGGCCTGCGGGCATACATAACCTGTAGTATTTACTATCTATACACACAAATCAAATCAAAATCAATTCAAATCAAATTTTCTTTGTCACATACACATGGTTAGCAGATGTTAATGCGAGTGTAGCGAAATGCTTGTGCTTCTAGTTCCGACAATGCAGTGATAACCAACAAGTAATCTAACTAACAATTCCAAAACGACTGTCTTATACACAGTGTAAGGGGATAAAGAATATGTACATAAGGATATATGAATGAGTGATGGTACAGGACACTAGGTAAGACCTGGGAGGACCACCCCCTGTATTTTGGTTAAGGGGCCAGGTGGTGCTAGTTAGGTAAGTAGTGAGTAGGCAGGTAAGGTAGGAGAGGGGGCTTTGATAATTACTAGAGGTAGACCGATTTTTCAACGCCAATACCGATTATTGGAGGACCAAAAAAAAGCAGAGACCGATTAATCGGACGTTTTTAAATCAAATTCAATTTTTTGTAATGACAATTACAACAATACTGAATGAACACTTATTTTAACTTAATATAATACATCAATAAAAATCCATTTAGCCTCAAATAAATAATGAAACATGTTCAATTTGGTTTAAATAATGCAAAAACAAAGTCTTGGCAAAGTAAAAGTGCAATATGTGCCATCAGACTGGTGCAGGGCCATCAGACTGGTGCAGGGCCATCAGACTGGTGCAGGGCCATCAGACTGGTGCAGGGCCATCAGACTGGTGCAGGGCCATCAGACTGGTGCAGGGCCATCAGACTGGTGCAGGGCCATCAGGTGAACGGTGCTTCCTCCGACACATTGGTGCGACTGGCTTCCTGGTTAAGGGTGCGGGTAACGCATGACTCATACCAGGGCTCAGAGAATGATGCTACTGTGTCTGACTCACACCGGGGCTCAGAGAATGATGCTACTGTGTCTGACGACTCACACCGGGGCTCAGAGAATGATGCTACTGGGTCTGACTCACACCGGGGCTCAGAGAATGATGCTACTGGGTCTGACTCACACCGGGGCTCAGAGAATGATGCTACTGTATCTGACTCACACCGGGGCTCAGAGAATGATGCTACTGTGTCTGACGACTCACACCGGGGCTCAGAGAATGATGCTACTGTGTCTGACTCACACCGGGGCTCAGAGAATGATGCTACTGTATCTGACTCACACTGGGGCTCAGAGAATGATGCTACTGTGTCTGACGACTCACACCGGGGCTCAGAGAATGATGCTACTGTGTCTGACTCACACCGGGGCTCAGAGAATGATGCTACTGTATCTGACTCACACTGGGGCTCAGAGAATGATGCTACTGTGTCTGACTCACACCGGGGCTCAGAGAATGATGCTACTGTGTCTGACTCACACCAGGGCTCAGAGAATGATGCTACTGGGTCGGACGACTCACACTGGGGCTCAGAGAATGATGCTACTGTGTCTGACTCACACCAGGGCTCAGAGAATGATGCTACTGTGTCTGACTCACACCGGGGCTCAGAGAATGATGCTACTGTGTCTGACTCACACCGGGGCTCAGAGAATGATGCTACTGTGTCTGACTCACACCGGGGCTCAGAGAATGATGCTACTGTGTCTGACGACTCACACTGGGGCTCAGAGAATGATGCTACTGTGTCTGACTCACACCAGGGCTCAGAGAATGATGCTACTGGGTCGGACGACTCACACCAGGGCTCAGAGAATGATGCTACTGTGTCTGACGTCTCACACTGGGGCTCAGAGAATGATGCTACTGGGTCTGACTCACACCGGGGCTCAGAGAATGATGCTACTGTGTCTGACGACTCACACCGGGGCTCAGAGAATGATGCTACTGTGTCTGACTCACACCGGGGCTCAGAGAATGATGCTACTGTATCTGACTCACACTGGGGCTCAGAGAATGATGCTACTGTGTCTGACTCACACCGGGGCTCAGAGAATGATGCTACTGTGTCTGACTCACACCAGGGCTCAGAGAATGATGCTACTGTGTCTGACTCACACCGGGGCTCAGAGAATGATGCTACTGTGTCTGACGACTCACACCGGGGCTCAGAGAATGATGCTACTGTGTCTGACTCACACCGGGGCTCAGAGAATGATGCTACTGTATCTGACTCACACTGGGGCTCAGAGAATGATGCTACTGTGTCTGACTCACACCGGGGCTCAGAGAATGATGCTACTGTGTCTGACTCACACCAGGGCTCAGAGAATGATGCTACTGTGTCTGACTCACACCAGGGCTCAGAGAATGATGCTACTGTGTCTGACTCACACCAGGGCTCAGAGAATGATGCTACTGGGTCGGACGACTCACACTGGGGCTCAGAGAATGATGCTACTGTGTCTGACGACTCACACCGGGGCTCAGAGAATGATGCTACTGTGTCTGATGACTCACACCGGGGCTCAGAGAATGATGTTACTGGGTCGGACGACTCACACTGGGGCTCAGAGAATGATGCTACTGTGTCTGACTCACACCGGGGCTCAGAGAATGATGCTACTGGGTCTGACTCACACCGGGGCTCAGAGAATGATGCTACTGGGTCTGACGACTCACACCAGGGCTCAGAGAATGATGCTACTGGGTCTGACTCACACCAGGGGCTCAGCTGGGCCAAAAGTCTTCCCCAAAGCAAAGTATATCTCTCTTCCTCTCTCTCTGCCTGCCTCTCGTTTTCCAATAGCTTTTAAAATGTCATGTATGGATCATTTAGTACGCCTTTAAGGTATAAAAAAAATATTTAAATGATTTGATAAAATATTGAATTTGGCCTTTACTAATAAATCCCATAGAAAAACACTTTTATACCATCTACTGCATCCTCATGATGCCGCTCGGCCATCGCTCATCCATGTATTTACATGTACATATTCTCATTCACCCCTTTAGATTTGTGTGTATTAGGTAGTTGTTGGGGAATTGTTAGATTACTTGTTAGATGTTACTGCATTGTCGGAACTAGAAGCACAAGCGTTTTGCTACACTCGCATTAACATTCGCTAACCTTGTGACCATCTGCTAACCTTGTGACCGTCTGCTAACCTTGTGACCATCTGCTAACCTTGTGACCGTCTGCTAACCATGTGACCGTCTGCTAACCTTGTGACCGTCTGCTAACCATGTGACCGTCTGCTAACCATGTGACCGTCTGCTAACCTTGTGACCGTCTGCTAACCTTGTGACCGTCTGCTAACCTTGTGACCGTCTGCTAACCATGTGACCGTCTGCTAACCTTGTGACCGTCTGCTAACCATGTGTCCAATAACATCTGCAAACCATGTGTATGTGACCAATAAAATTACATTTGATTTGGAATAACACATTCATAAATCAGTCAAAAAATGAATCATAAGGTTTTGAAGTGTCCGACCTATATCTAGATGTGTCAAGGCTCAGTGTAGTGTAGTCAAAAGTAGTGCACTATATACAGTGCATTCGGGACGTATCCAGACCCTTTTACACATTTTGTTACATTACAGCCTTGTTCTAAAATGGATTAAATTGTTTTTTCCCTCATCAAATCTAAAACATGAAAAAATGTTTTTTTTTTTTTGTATTTGTTACTTGATGAAATTGCAATATGACTATATATATATATTACAATATGATCTTGTTACCATCTGATGCACATTCAGATGTCATAAATCAGCACTGCAGATCTCTCCCTGTCCTCGGCCGTGCCCCGTTTACATTAGTGTTGATGATATCTGGAAAGGTGCATGTACACCCTGGCCCATCTACTGTTGCTAGACCCAAATTCTGACTAGTGCTCTGATATCTGCTTCACTGATTTCTGCTCTCGTAAAAGCCTGGGTTTTCTGCACGGTAACACTAGAAGCTTATTACCTAAAAATGGATCAATTGAAAGTGTGGGTTCACAGCTCCAATCCAGATGTGTTGGTCATTACTGAGACGTGGTTCAGGAAGAGTGTTTTGAATACTGATGTTAACCTTTCTGGTTATAACCTTTTTACCAAGGATCACCATCAGTGGTCGGTTGTCTCCACCAAGTCTGTCCCCAAACAATTTGATTTGCTGGTTTTAAGCATTAAACTTAAAACCAGCAAAATATCTCTTTGTTGACTGTTGCTGGGTGTTATCGTCCACCATCAGCACCGGCCTGTACCCTACCTGCCCTAAGCTCTCTCCTGTACCCTCCCTGCCCTAAGCTCTCTCCTGTACCCTACCTGCCCTAAGCTCTCTCCTGTACCCTACCTGCCCTAAGCTCTCTCCTGTACCCTCCCTGCCCTAAGCTCTCTCCTGTACCCTCCCTGCCCTAAGCTCTCTCCTGTACCCTACCTGCCCTAAGCTCTCTCCTGTACCCTCCCTGCCCTAAGCTCTCTCCTGTACCCTCCCTGCCCTAAGCTCTCTCCTGTACCCTCCCTGCCCTAAGCTCTCTCCTGTACCCTCCCTGCCCTAAGCTCTCTCCTGTACCCTCCCTGCCCTAAGCTCTCTCCTGTACCCTCCCTGCCCTAAGCTCTCTCCTGTACCCTCCCTGCCCTAAGCTCTCTCCTGTACCCTACCTGCCCTAAGCTCTCTCCTGGCCCCTTACTCTCTGAATTTGTCCTGCTAGGTGACCAGAACTGGGACATACTGTTATGTTCCACAGTTTCTGTGGGTTTTTCAAGATGGCTTCCTGGATTCCAAGCAGCTGATTGGTCGGCCCCATTGCAGATTGGCGCTCTGACCCCGCCCTCTCGTCAGGGGATACAGCTGTCTGCAATTACCGCCTCCTTCTGCAGCTTGGAAAGCCAGTGTTCCTTTGTTAGGAGAGGGAGCTTCTTTGTGCTGTGTTGGTTGTTAGTAAATTTGTGAAGTATTTCGTAGCTGCTCCTGCAGAGGTATGTGTGTGCCGTAGGACTTAGAGTTTTTGGTTTATTTAAATAGTTTCATTTGTTCCCAGGGGGAAGGAAAAGGCACCTTGGGAGTGTTTGGGCAAGAGGCCTGCGGGCATACATAACCCGTAGTATGTACTCTGTCTATGCACACTAGGTAAGACCTGGGCGGACCACCCCCTGTAGTTTGGTTAGCGCGCCAGGTGGCGTTAAGGTTAGGTAAGTAGTGGGTAGGCATGTACAAAACACCTCAACTAACACAATAATGCTATTAATAATATCCCCTGTATGTAGCCTCATTATTGTTGTTACTTTTTATAAAACATTTTACTTTATTCTATTTAGTAAATATATTCTTAACTCTATTTTAACTCTCTGAATCAGAGATGTGCAGGATAGCCTAGTGGTTAGAGCGTTGGACTAGTAACCGGAAGGTTGCAAGTTCAAACCCCCGAGCTGACAAGGTACAAATCTGTCGTTCTGCCCCTGAACAGGCAGTTAAGCCACTGTTCCTTGGCCATCATTGAAAATAAGAATTTGTTCTTTATTTAACTTGGCAAGTCAGTTAAGGTATAAATAAAAAATCAACATCCACGTCTTAACAGTTAGCTGTTCTTGTCGTTCTGCCCCTGAGCAGGGGGGGGAGGGCAGAACGACAGATTTGTACCTTGTCAGCTCGGGGTTTCGATCCAGCAACATTCTGATTACTAGTCCAACACTCTACCCACCACATGCCGCCCCCATGCGATATTAAATTAAGACCAATAGACTTTTAAAATAACACGCAGCGTGTTCTAGAAGATGAACCCAAGTAAGCAGTCCAGAAGAATGTCTCTCTAAGTTACTCCAGCTACTCCAGCTAACCTCTGTCTCCCCCTGCTGTCCTGTGTCCCCTGGTCATTGTAGTTCTGACCACGTCATGTACTGTGTCCCCCTGGTCATTGTAGTTCTGACTATGTCCTGTGTCCCCTGGTCATTGTAGTTCTGACCACGTCATGTCCTGTGTCCCCCTGGTCCATTGTAGTTCTGACCATGTCCTGTGTCCCCTAGTCATTGTAGTTCTGACCATGTCCTGTGTCCCCTGGTCATTGTAGTTCTGACCATGTCCTGTGTCCCCTGGTCATTGTAGTTCTGACCATGTCCTGTGTCCCCTGGTCATTGTAGTTCTGACCATGTCCTGTGTCCCCTGGTCATTGTATTTCTGACCATGTCCTGTGTCCCCTGGTCATTGTAGTTCTGACCATGTCCTGTGTCCCCTGGTCATTGTAGTTCTGACCATGTCCTGTGTCCCCTGGTCATTGTAGTTCTGACCATGTCCTGTGTCCCCTGGTCATTGTAGTTCTGACCATGTCCTGTGTGTAGTGAGTTAGACCCTGCTTTATGTAACGCCTCTCCTTCCCTCCACTTCCACCTCTCTGGGTCTTCCCTCCACTTCCACCTCTCTGGGTCTTCCCTCCACTTCTGGGTCTTCCCTCCACTTCCACCTCTCTGGGTCTTCCCTCCACTTCCACCTCTCTGGGTCTTCCCTCCACTTCTGGGTCTTCCCTCCACTTCCACCTCTCTGGGTCTTCCCTCCACTTCCACCTCTCTGGGTCTTCCCTCCACTTCCACCTCTCTGGGTCTTCCCTCCACTTCTGGGTCTTCCCTCCACTTCCACCTCTCTGGGTCTTCCCTCCACTTCCACCTCTCTGGGTCTTCCCTCCACTTCCACCTCTCTGGGTCTTCCCTCCACTTCCACCTCTCTGGGTCTTCCCTCCACTTCAACCTCTCTGGGTCTTCCCTCCACTTCAACCTCTCTGGGTCTTCCCTCCACTTCAACCTCTCTGGGTCTTCCCTCCACTTCCAGCTCTCTGGGTCTTCCCTCCACTTCCACCTCTCTGGGTCTTCCCTCCACTTCCACCTCTCTGGGTCTTCCCTCCACTTCCACCTCTCTGGGTCTTCCCTCCACTTCCACCTCTCTGGGTCTTCCCTCCACTTCCACCTCTCTGGGTCTTCCCTCCACTTCTGGGTCTTCCCTCCACTTCCACCTCTCTGGGTCTTCCCTCCACTTCCACCTCTCTGGGTCTTCCCTCCACTTCTACCTCTCTGGGTCTTTCCTCCACTTCTACCTCTCTGGGTCTTTCTTCTCCTTTACGTAACTATGCCAACCCAGCGCTGGCAGCTGTAGGAAAGTGTTGACTCTCCAGTCACTTCTGAAACAGCTTGGGATGGCAGCTGTAGGAAAGTGTTGACTCTCCAGTCACTTCTGAAACAGCTTGGGATGGCAGCTGTAGGAAAGTGTTGACTCTCCAGTCACTTCTGAAACAGCTTGGGATGGCAGCTGTAGGAAAGTGTTGACTCTCCAGTCACTTCTGAAACAGCCTGGGATGGCAGCTGTAGGAAAGTGTTGACTCTCCAGTCACTTCTGAAACAGCTTGGGATGGCAGCTGTAGGAAAGTGTTGACTCTCCAGTCACTTCTGAAACAGCTTGGGATGGCAGCTGTAGGAAAGTGTTGACTCTCCAGTCACTTCTGAAACAGCTTGGGATGGCAGCTGTAGGAAAGTGTTGACTCTCCAGTCACTTCTGAAACAGCTTGGGATGGCAGCTGTAGGAAAGTGTTGACTCTCCAGTCACTTCTGAAACAGCTTGGGATGGCAGCTGTAGGAAAGTGTTGACTCTCCAGTCACTTCTGAAACAGCTTGGGATGGCAGCTGTAGGAAAGTGTTGACTCTCCAGTCACTTCTGAAACAGCTTGGGATGGCAGCTGTAGGAAAGTGTTGACTCTCCAGTCACTTCTGAAACAGCTTGGGATGGCAGCTGTAGGAAAGTGTTGACTCTCCAGTCACTTCTGAAACAGCCTGGGATGGCAGCTGTAGGAAAGTGTTGACTCTCCAGTCACTTCTGAAACAGCTTGGGATGGCAGCTGTAGGAAAGTGTTGACTCTCCAGTCACTTCTGAAACAGCTTGGGATGGCAGCTGTAGGAAAGTGTTGACTCTCCAGTCACTTCTGAAACAGCTTGAGACTGGAGCTACAGGAATTTCCAGTCTTCATCTTTTATCATCAGCCATCAGTTTACTCAATGCAAAAAAAATATATATATATATAAAGCAGAACACAGCATTTCTCAAATTCTTCATTCATGTGGCTCCAGAGCTCCTAGTATCACATCCATGTTACACCAGTTAGCTCTCTGTGTGATGGGACTATCTACACGTGGTTCCCCTTCGTAGGACGGAGGTATTTGGATTGATATTATGGATCCCCGTTAGTTCCTGCCAAGGCAGCAGCTACTCTTCCTGGGGTTTATTATGGATCCCCGTTAGTTCCTGCCAAGGCAGCAGCTACTCTTCCTGGGGTTTATTATGAATCCCCGTTAGTTCCTGTCAAGGCAGCAGCTACTCTTCCTGGGGTTTATTATGAATCCCCATTAGTTCCTGTCAAGGCAGCAGCTACTCTTCCTGGGGTTTATTATGGATCCCCATTAGTTCCTGTCAAGGCAGCAGCTACTCTTCCTGGGGTTTATTATGAATCCCCGTTAGTTCCTGTCAAGGCAGCAGCTACTCTTCCTGGGGTTTATTATGAATCCCCGTTAGTTCCTGCCAAGGCAGCAGCTACTCTTCCTGGGGTTTATTATGAATCCCCGTTAGTTCCTGCCAAGGCAGCAGCTTCTCTTCCTGGGGTTTATTATGGATCCCCATTAGTTCCTGTCAAGGCAGCAGCTACTCTTCCTGGGGTTTATTATGGATCCCCATTAGTTCCTGCCAAGGCAGCAGCTACTCTTCCTGGGGTTTATTATGGATCCCCATTAGTTCCTGTCAAGGCAGCAGCTACTCTTCCTGGGGTTTATTATGAATCCCCGTTAGTTCCTGCCAAGGCAGCAGCTACTCTTCCTGGGGTTTATTATGGATCCCCATTAGTTCCTGCCAAGGCAGCAGCTACTCTTCCTGGGGTTTATTATGGATCCCCATTAGTTCCTGCCAAGGCAGCAGCTACTCTTCCTGGGGTTTATTATGAATCCCCGTTAGTTCCTGCCAAGGCAGCAGCTACTCTTCCTGGGGTTTATTATGGATCCCCATTAGTTCCTGCCAAGGCAGCAGCTACTCTTCCTGGGGTTTATTATGAATCCCCATTAGTTCCTGCCAAGGCAGCAGCTACTCTTCCTGGGGTTTATTATGGATCCCCATTAGTTCCTGCCAAGGCAGCAGCTACTCTTCCTGGGGTTTATTATGAATCCCCATTAGTTCCTGCCAAGGCAGCAGCTACTCTTCCTGGGGTTTATTATGGATCCCCATTAGTTCCTGCCAAGGCAGCAGCTACTCTTCCTGGGGTTTATTATGAATCCCCATTAGTTCCTGCCAAGGCAGCAGCTACTCTTCCTGGGGTTTATTATGGATCCCCATTAGTTCCTGCCAAGGCAGCAGCTACTCTTCCTGGGGTTTATTATGGATCCTCATTAGTTCCTGCCAAAGCAGCAGCTACTCTTCCTGGGGTTTATTATGGATCCCCTTTAGTTCCTGTCAAGACAGCAGCTACTCTTCCTGGGGTTTATTATGGGTCCCCATTAGTTCCTGTCAAGGCAGCAGCTACTCTTCCTGGGGTCCAGCAACTACTTTTAGACAGTTACACATTACATGAACAGTTTTCACAACATATTAGATGTGTGCTCTTAGGCCTCTCCTCTACTTCATGTGTATAGTGAGTTATCCTGTGTTTGTGTTGCTTCACAGTTCCCACTGTTCCATCAGGTGCTTTTTAAAATCAGATGTTACTGCTGCATCAGTTACCTGATGTGGAATAGAGTTCCCTGTAGTCATGGCTCTATGTAGTACTGTGGAATAGAGTTCTATGTAGTCATGGCTCTATGTAGTACTGTGGAATAGAGTTCCATGTGGTCATGGCTCTATGTAGTACTGTGGAATAGAGTTCCATGTAGTACTGTGGAATAGAGTTCCATGTAGTCATGTCTCTATGTAGTACTGTGGAATAGAGTTCCATGTAGTCATGGCTCTATGTAGTACTGTGGAATAGAGTTCCATGTAGTCATGGCTCTATGTAGTACTGTGGAATAGAGTTCCATGTAGTCATGGCTCTATGTAGTACTGTGGAATAGTTCCATGTGGTCATGGCTCTATGTAGTACTGTGGAATAGAGTTCCATGTGGTCATGGCTCTATGTAGTACTGTGGAATAGAGTTCCATGTAGTCATGGCTCTATGTAGTACTGTGGAATAGAGTTCCATGTAGTCATGGCTCTATGTAGTACTGTGGAATAGAGTTCCATGTAGTCATGACTCTATGTAGTACTGTGGAATAGAGTTCCATGTAGTCATGGCTCTATGTAGTACTGTGGAATAGAGTTCCATGTAGTCATGGCTCTATGTAGTACTGTGGAATAGAGTTACATGTAGTCATGGTTCTATGTAGTACTGTGGAATAGAGTTCCATGTAGTCATGGCTCTATGTAGTACTGTGGAATAGAGTTCCATGTAGTCATGGCTCCATGTAGTCATGGCTCTATGTAGTACTGTGGAATAGAGTTCCATGTAGTCATGGCTCCATGTAGTCATGGCTCTATGTAGTACTGTGGAATAGAGTTCCATGTAGTCATGGCTCTATGTAGTTCTGTGGAATAGAGTTCCATGTAGTCATGGCTCCATGTAGTCATGGCTCTATGTAGTACTGTGGAATAGAGTTCCATGTAGTCATGGCTCTAAGTAGTACTGTGGAATAGAGTTCCATGTAGTCATGGCTCTATGTAGTCATGGCTCTATGTAGTACTGTGGAATAGAGTTCCATGTAGTCATGGCTCTATGTAGTACTGTGGAATAGAGTTCCATGTAGTCATGGCTCTATGTAGTACTGTGGAATAGAGTTCCATGTAGTCATGGCTCTATGTAGTACTGTGGAATAGAGTTCCATGTAGTCATGGCTCTATGTAGTACTGTGGAATAGAGTTCCATGTAGTCATGGCTCTATGTTGTACTGTGGAATAGAGTTCCATGTGGTCATGGCTCTATGTAGTACTGTGGAATAGAGTTCCATGTGGTCATGGCTCTATGTAGTACTGTGGAATAGAGTTCCATGTAGTCATGGCTCTATGTAGTACTGTGGAATAGAGTTCCATGTAGTCATGGCTCTATGTGGTACTGTGGAATAGAGTTCCATGTAGTCATGGCTCTATGTAGTTCTGAAGATCTGAGACCAGGAATTGGCCACGCCCCCCCCACTACCCCCTCCCTCCCTCCCACGCCCACCCCCCCCTCCCACGCCCACTACCCCCTCCTCCCTCCCACGCCCACTACCTCCCACTACCACCCCTCCCACTACCCCCTCCTCCCTCCCACGCCCACTACCACCCCTCCCACGCCCACTACCTCCCACTACCACCCCTCCCACTACCCCCTCCCTCCCTCCCACGCCCCTACCCCCTCCCGCCCACTACCCCCTCCCGCCCACTACCCCCCCCCTCCCACCCCCTCCCACGCCCACTACCACCCCCTCCCTCCCACGCCCACTACCTCCCACTACCACCCCTCCCCCCACTCCCACTTCGCCACAGCGGAAGGGGAAGCCCTGCTAACCCTATGTAATCTGGTTTGTGTTGCTGTGTCTGAGTCTGACAGTAAACACATTGTTAGCCAGGGAGTTCTACAGAGTTGTTAGCTAGAGGCAAAAGGACAAACTACCACTGTTTTGGGGCCCCATTGTCCCATCTCTCTCTCACACCCTCCTCTCTGGACTCTTCCTTCCTGAAAAGATTATTCAAATCCTGGCAGAGGGTCTCTCCCACCCTCCTCCTGACAGAGGGTCTCTCCTTCCCTCCCTGCCTCCTGCTGACAGAGGATCTCTCCTCCCTCCTGACAGAGGATCTCTCCTCCCTCCTGACAGAGGGTCTCTCCTCCCTCCTTACAGAGGGTCTCTCCTTCCCTCCCTCCCTCCTCCTGACAGAGGGTCTCTCCTTCCCTCCCTCCCTCCTGCTGACAGAGGATCTCTCCTCCCTCCTGACAGAGGATCTCTCCTCCCTCCTGACAGAGGATCTCTCCTCCCTCCTGACAGAGGATCTCTCCTCCCTCCTGACAGAGGGTCTCTCCTCCCTCCTGACAGAGGGTCTCTCCTCCCTCCCTCCCTCCTCCTGACAGAGGGTCTCTCCTTCCCTCCCTCCCTCCCTCCCTCCTGACAGAGGGTCTCTCCTTCCTTCCCTCCCTCCCTCCTGACAGAGGGTCTCTCCTTCCTTCCCTCCCTCCTGCTGACAGAGGGTCTCTCCCTCCCTCCTGACAGAGGATCTCTCCTCCCTCCCTCCTCCCTCCCTCCCTCCCTCCCTCCCTCCCTCCCTCCTGCTGACTGAGGATCTCTCCTCCCTCCCTCCTGCTGACTGAGGCTCCCTCCCTCCCTCCCTCCCTCCCTCCCTCCCTCCTGCTGACTGAGGCTCTCTCTCTCCCTCCCTCCCTCCTGCTGACAGAGGATCTCTCCTCCCTCCCTCCTGCTGACAGAGGATCTCTCCTCCCTCCCTCCCTCCCTCCCTCCCTCCTGCTGACTGAGGCTCTCTCCTCCCTCCCTCCCTCCCTCCCTCCCTCCTGCTGACTGAGGCTCTCTCCTCCCTCCCTCCTGCTGACTGAGGCTCTCTCCTCCCTCCCTCCCTCCCTCCCTCCTGCTGACTGAGGCTCTCTCCTCCCTCCCTCCTGCTGACTGAGGCTCTCTCCTTCCTCCCTCCCTCCCTCCTGCTGACTGAGGCTCTCTCCTCCCTCCCTCCTGCTGACTGAGGCTCTCTCCTCCCTCCCTCCTGCTGACTGAGGCTCTCTCCTCCCTCCCTCCCTCCTGCTGACTGAGGCTCTCTCCTCCCTCCCTCCTGCTGACTGAGGCTCTCTCCTTCCTCCCTCCCTCCCTCCTGCTGACTGTGGCTCTCTCCTCCCTCCCTCCTGCTGACTGAGGCTCTCTCCTCCCTCCCTCCTGCTGACTGAGGCTCTCTCCTCCCTCCCTCCCTCCTGCTGACTGAGGCTCTCTCCTTCCTCCCTCCCTCCCTCCTGCTGACTGAGGCTCTCTCCTTCCTCCCTCCCTCCCTCCTGCTGACTGAGTCTCTCCTCCCTCCCTCCTTCCCGCTAACAGAGGGTCTTTCTCCTTTTATCAGTAGTTGTGAAGGTTGATGAACATTGTTTGTCGGTCAGTGACTGAGGGATGATTCACAGTATTTGGACTGATCACACCAATCCACAAGAGTGGAGACAAAATTCTACCCCAATAAACTACCGTGGACATTGTGAAAACAATGTCCTGAACAAATGTCAAATTGGCTTTTTAAATAATGACTATACGACAGACCACGTATCCGCCCTGCACACCCTCAATGGCAAACAAACAAAACAAAGACAAAGTCTTCTCATGCTTTGTTGATTTCAAAAATGCTTTTGAGTTTGGCATGAGGATCTGCTATACAAATTGATGGAAAGTGGTGTTGGGGGGGGTATACAACGGTATAAAATCCATGTACATAACAAGTGTGTGGTTAAAACGTACATTTCTTTCCACAGGGCGTGTGGGGTGAGACGGGGCTACCCACGGGGCCCCGCGGGGTGAGACAGGTTAAACCCCACGGCCCTGTCTCACTCTACTAGACTCTGAAGTCAAATGTTTGACCTTCCCGATTAGGATTAGGGAGGGAGGAGAGAGCCTCAGGATCTGGCAACAAAAAAAAATACTTGAAATCAGGTACAGGACCTATTGCCCTTTACGGTTGTGAGGTCTGGGGTCCGCTCACCAACCAAGAATTCACTAAATGGGACAAACATCAAAATTGAGATGCATGTAAAAAAAAAATATCCTCAGTGTACAACGTAAAACACCAAATAGTGCAGAGCAGAATTAGGACGATACTCGAGAATTATCTAAATCCAGAGAGAAGAGCCGTTAAATTCTACAACCACCTAAAAGGAAGCGATTCCCAAACCTTCCATAACAAAGCCATCACCTACAGAGAGATGAACCCCTAAGAGAAGAGTCCCCTAAGAGAAGAGTCCCCTAAGAGAAGAGTCCCCTAAGAGAAGAGTCCCCTAAGAGAAGAGTCCCCTAAGCAAGCTGGTCCTGGAGCTCTGATCACAAACACAGAGCCCCAGGACAGCAGCACAATTAGACCCAAATCATGAGAAAACAAAAAGTGAATTACTTGACACATTGGAAAGATTCAACCAAGAACCAGATCAAACTGGAATGCTCTCTGTCTCTAAAGGGACACTGTGGCAGAATACCACTGACCCCTGGAATGCTCTCTGTCTCTAAAGAGACACTGTGGCAGAATACCACTGACCCCTGGAATGCTCTCTGAAGAGACACAGTGACAGAATACCACTGACCCCTGGAATGCTCTCTGTCTCTGAAGAGACACAGTGGCAGAATACCACTGACCCCTGGAATGCTCTCTGTCTCTGAAGAGACACGGTGGCAGAATACCACTGACCCCTGGAATGCTCTCTGTCTCTAAAGAGACACAGTGGCAGAATACCACTGACCCCTGGAATGCTCTCTGTCTCTAAAGAGACACGGTGGCAGAATACCACTGACCCCTGGAATGCTCTCTGTCTCTAAAGAGACACTGTGGCAGAATACCACTGACCCCTGGAATGCTCTCTGAAGAGACACAGTGGCAGAATACCACTGACCCCTGGAATGCTCTCTGAAGAGACACAGTGGCAGAATACCACTGACCCCTGGAATGCTCTCTGTCTCTGAAGAGACACGGTGGCAGAATACCACTGACCCCTGGAATGCTCTCTAAAGAGACACTGTGACAGAATACCACTGACCCCTGGAATGCTCTCTAAAGAGACACTGTGACAGAATACCACTGACCCCTGGAATGCTCTCTGAAGAGACACGGTGACAGAATACCACTGACCCCTGGAATGCTCTCTGAAGAGACACTGTGACAGAATACCACTGACCCCTGGAATGCTCTCTGTCTCTGAAGAGACACAGTGGCAGAATACCACTGACCCCTGGAATGCTCTCTGTCTCTGAAGAGACACGGTGGCAGAATACCACTGACCCCTGGAATGCTCTCTAAAGAGACAGTGGCAGAATACCACTGACCCCTGGAATGCTCTCTGAAGAGACACTGTGGCAGAATACCACTGACCCCTGGAATGCTCTCTGAAGAGACACTGTGGCAGAATACCACTGACCCCTGGAATGCTCTCTGTCTCTGAAGAGACACAGTGGCAGAATACCACTGACCCCTGGAATGCTCTCTCTGAAGAGACACGGTGGCAGAATACCACTGACCCCTGGAATGCTCTCTGTCTCTGAAGAGACACTGTGACAGAATACCACTGACCCCTGGAATGCTCTCTGTCTCTGAAGAGACACGGTGACAGAATACCACTGACCCCTGGAATGCTCTCTGTCTCTGAAGAGACACTGTGGCAGAATACCACTGACCCCTGGAATGCTCTCTGAAGAGACACGGTGACAGAATACCACTGACCCCTGGAATGCACTCTGTCTCTGAAGAGACACGGTGGCAGAATACCCCTGACCCCTGGAATGCTCTCTGAAGAGACACAGTGACAGAATACCACTGACCCCTGGAATGCTCTCTGTCTCTGAAGAGACACGGTGGCAGAATACCCCTGACCCCTGGAATGCTCTCTGAAGAGACACAGTGGCAGAATACTACTGACCCCTGGAATGCTCTCTGAAGAGACACGGTGACAGAATACCACTGACCCCTGGAATGCTCTCTGAAGAGACACTGTGACAGAATACCACTGACCCCTGGAATGCTCTCTGAAGAGACACGGTGACAGAATACCACTGACCCCTGGAATGCTCTCTGAAGAGACACTGTGACAGAATACCACTGACCCCTGGAATGCTCTCTGAAGAGACACGGTGACAGAATACCACTGACCCCTGGAATGCTCTCTGTCTCTGAAGAGACACGGTGACAGAATACCACTGACCCCTGGAATGCTCTCTGTCTCTGAAGAGACACGGTGGCAGAATACCACTGACCCCTGGAATGCTCTCTGTCTCTGAAGAGACACGGTGACAGAATACCACTGACCCCTGGAATGCTCTCTGAAGAGACACGGTGACAGAATACCACTGACCCCTGGAATGCTCTCTGTCTCTGAAGAGACACGGTGGCAGAATACCACTGACCCCTGGAATGCTCTCTGAAGAGACACGGTGACAGAATACCACTGACCCCTGGAATGCTCTCTGAAGAGACACGGTGACAGAATACCACTGACCCCTGGAATGCTCTCTGAAGAGACACGGTGACAGAATACCCCTGACCCCTGGAATGCTCTCTGAAGAGACACGGTGACAGAATACCCCTGACCCCTGGAATGCTCTCTGTCTCTAAAGAGACACGGTGGCAGAATACCACTGACCCCTGGAATGCTCTCTGAAGAGACACGGTGACAGAATACCCCTGACCCCTGGAATGCTCTCTAAAGAGACACGGTGACAGAATACCACTGACCCCAAATTAAGGACAACCCCAGTCCCCCCAGTCTCCCCCAGTCTCTCTCTCCCTCCCCCAGTCTCTCTCTCCCTCCCCCAGTCCCCCCCCAGTCTCTCTCTCCCCCTCCAGTCCCCCCCAGTCTCTCTCTCCCCCCTCCAGTCCCCCCCAGTCTCTCTCTCCCTCCCCCCAGTCTCTCTCTCCTGGCGGGATCCCAACCCTGGCCCTCAGTAATGGGCTCATTAAGAGGAGAGAGGAGGAGAAAGGCCTCATGTCTGTGAACTCTATTGGGCTGTGAGAGCTCCTGCAGGGCCACGTCCCCCCACCCAGCCATCCCATGGCCACGTCCCCCCACCCAGCCATCCCATGGCCACGTCCCCCCCCACCCAGCCATCCCATGGCCACGTCCACCCCCACCCAGCCATCCCATGGCCACCTCTCTCCCTCTTCTTCCCAGGTCCAGAACACCCTGGTGGGGCTGGGCCAGGGTAGAGCTACCTCACATGATCCTGACAGCCTGATCAGACATTTCCCCTCGCTGCCACCACAGACAGGCCCGGCCTAGGCGGTGCGGCGCCGTACTAGGGGGCACGGCGCGGTACTAGGGGGCGCTGTGCGGTACTAGGGGGTGCGGTACTAGGGGGTGCGGTACCAGGCAGCGCTGTGCGGTACTAGGCAGCGCTGTGCTGTACACCTCCCAAATGCACACTGCTGCTGCCACATACTGCAGAGGGAGGAGGAGGAGAGGGAGGAGAGAGAACAGAGGGAGGAGGAGGAGGAGAGAGAACAGAGGGAGGAGAGAACAGAGGGAGGAGGAGGAGGAGAGAGAACAGAGGGAGGAGAGAACAGAGGGAGGAGGAGGAGGAGGAGGAGAGAAGAGGGAGGAGGCTGTTTGCAGTCAACCAGGCCTAGCAGTTGAATAGGATTCTGAAAAGGGAAGAGAAAGGGCTGAGAGCAGTAAAGACTACCAGGAGGACAGGAGTGAGAATACTGTGATAGAAGGTAAACGGTTTCCTCTGTGAGTTGACATGAATTAGTTGTGGCAGATATGAAGAGAGAAGCTGTGCTTTCTTTACTCTCCTACTCTGCAGTGACAAGCGCCTGTCTAAACTCTGCAGTGAGCCGAGACATGATATGACCTAAATAAACAAGACGAGTTGGTGTGGAGAGAGAGAGAGAGAGAGAGAGAGAGAGGGGGGTGAGAGAGGGTGAGAGAGGGGAGGGGGTGAGAGAGGGGAGGGGGTGAGAGAGGGGGGTGGGTGAGAGAGGAGAGAGAGAGAGAGAGAGAGAGAGAGAGAGAGAGAGAGAGAGGAGAGAGAGAGAGAGAGAGAGAGAGAGAGGAGAGAGAGGAGAGAGAGAGAGAGAGAGAAGGGGGAGAGACAGGAGGGAGAGAGAGGAGGGGGAGAGAGGGTGAGTTTATATTTTTGGGAAATGAAGGAATAGATATTTTTTTTAATGTTCCATCTAAAATAAGAATAAGGCTAAACAGATAATATTAAACAGAAGGATCAGAAAATAACACCTTGTCATTTTGTTACGTGACAGTCTTATTCCAAACTGGATTAAATCATTTTAGTTCCCTCATCAATCTACTATACACAATACCCCAGAATGACAAAGCAAAAAAACAGGTTTTTAGAAATGTTTGCAAATTTAATGGACTGGGACCGCCAAGTACTGAAGCGTGTAGCTGTAAAAATCATCTGTCCTCGGTTGCAACACTCACTACCGAGTTCCAAACTGCCTCGGGAAGCAACGTCAGCACAAGAACTGTTAGTCGGGAGCTTCACGTAATGGGTTTCCATGGCCGAGCAGCTGCACACAAGCCTAAGATCATCTATACACAGAGTACCAGTACTGAGTCAATGATAACATGGCTCTATACACAGAGTACCAGTACTGAGTCAATGATAACATGGCTCTATACACAGAGTACTAGTACTGAGTCAATGATAACATGGCTCTAAACACAGAGTACTAGTACTGAGTCAATGATAACATCTATACACAGAGTACCAGTACTGAGTCAATGATAACATGGCTCGATACACAGAGTACCAGTACTGAGTCAATGATAACATGGCTCTATACACAGAGTACCAGTACTGAGTCAACGATAACATGGCTCTATACACAGAGTACCAGTACTGAGTCAATGATAACATGGCTCTATACACAGAGTACCAGTACTGAGTCAATGATAACATGGCTCTATACACAGAGTACCAGTACTGAGTCAACGATAACATGGCTCTATACACAGAGTACCAGTACTGAGTCAATGATAACATGGCTCTATACACAGAGTACCAGTACTGAGTCAATGATAACATGGCTCTATACACAGAGTACCAGTACTGAGTCAACGATAACATGGATCAGTACAGGTGCATCAAAGCTGGGACCGAGAGACTGAAAAACAGCTTCTATCTCAAGGCCATCAGACTGTTAAACAGCCACCACTAACATTGAGTGGCTGCTGCCAACATACTGACTCAAATCTCTAGCCACTTTAATATTTCAAAATTGGATGCAATAAATCTATCACTTTAAACAATGCCACTTTATATAATGTTTACATACCCTACATTACTCATCTCATATGTATATACTGTACTCTATACCATCTACTGCATCTTGCCTATGCCGTTCGGCCATCGCTCATCTATATATTTATATGTACATATTCATCCCTTTACACCTGTGTGTATTAGGTAGTTGTTGTGAAATTGTTAGATATTACTGCACGGTCGGAACTAGAAACACAAGCATTTTGCTACACTCGCATTAACATCTGCAAACCATGTGTATGTGACTGATTTGATTTAGAGTGAGTAGACGACAGCAAACCACAGCAGACTACAGTAAACCACAGCAGACTACAGTAAACCACAGCAGACTACAGTAAACCACAGCAGACTACAGTAAACCACAGCAAACTACAGTAAACCACAGCAGACTACAGTAAACCACAGCAGACTACAGTAAACCACAGCAGACTACAGTAACCACAGCAGACCACAATAATCACAGCAGACAACAGCAGACCACAGCAGACTACAGTAAACCACAGCAGATCACAGCAGACTACAGTAAACCACAGCAGACCACAGATCACAGCAGACTACAGCAGACCACAGTAAACCACAGCAGATCACAGCAGACTACAGTAAACCACAGCAGACCACAGATCACAGCAGACTACAGCAGACCACAGTAAACCACAGCAGATCACAGCAGACTACAGTAAACCACAGCAGACTACAGTAAACCACAGCAGACTACAGTAGAGACTGCAGTAAACCACAGTAGACCACAGCAGACCACAGTGAGTAGAGCACAGAAAAACGCAGCATGATGAGATGCAAAATGCATCATATGGGGACGATTTCTGTATTTGGAAAGTTACATATCTTAAACTTGATTGCTGACAAGCAAAACATTTGGGGGCGGTCAACAATAGACTAATGAAACAAATACCGTATTTGATCGTTTTTAGGGTGGAATTTTCCTTTTTAAGGCTAATCTTGTCGGATTGTGCAGTTCACAACTGGTACGAGAAAAATCACCTAGACAGCTCCTCAGCTATTTGTTCCACCATGACTTAACAGTTACCCCAGCTGGTCCTCACTATACACAACAGCATCCATGGAGAGCAAATTTCTCTCACTTCCTGAAACGGCTAAAAACATACAATCTAAAGTGGACTTTGTTTTGTATGTAAACATAAGAGCTAGTGTTTATTTACAGTAGCGTTGTCTACTATTATTACATGACTATTGTGGAAGTATACACTTACCGGACAGTTTATTAGGTACACCACCCCATTCACAAAAATGGTTCGCTCCTGCAGACAAAATCATGGCTTGCTAAATAGAGCAGACAGACAGGCATCAAGGCATTCAGTTACTGTTCAATTGATCACAAGAAATGGGCGAAACGAGTGACCTAAGCGACTGAGCGTGGTACGGTGACCTAAGAGACTGAGCGTGGTACGGTGACCTAAGAGACTGAGCGTGGTACGGTGACCTAAGAGACTGAGCGTGGTACGGTGACCTAAGCGACTGAGCGTGGTACGGTGACCTAAGCGACTGAGCGTGGTACGGTGACCTAAGCGACTGAGCGTGGTGCGGTGACCGAAGCGACTGAGCGTGGTACGGAGACCTAAGCGACTGAGCGTGGTGCGGTGACCTAAGCGACCTAAGCGACTGAGCGTGGTACGGTGACCTAAGCGACTGAGCGTGGTACGGTGACCTAAGCGACTGAGCGTGGTACGGTGACCTAAGCGACTGAGCGTGGTACGGTGACCTAAGCGACTGAGCGTGGTGCGGTGACCTAAGCGACTGAGCGTGGTGCGGTGACCTAAGCGACTGAGCGTGGTACGGTGACCTAAGCGACTGAGCGTGGTACGGTGACCTAAACGACTGAGCGTGGTGCGGTGACCTAAGCGACTGAGCGTGGTGCGGTGACCTAAGCGACTGAGCGTGGTGCGGTGACCTAAGCGACTGAGCGTGGTGCGGTGACCTAAGCGACTGAGCGTGGTGCGGTGACCTAAGCGACTGAGCGTGGTGCGGTGACCTAAGCGACTGAGCGTGGTGCGGTGACCTAAGCGACTGAGCGTGGTGCGGTGACCTAAGCGACTGAGCGTGGTGCGGTGACCTAAGCGACTGAGCGTGGTGCGGTGACCTAAGCGACTGAGCGTGGTACGGTGACCTAAGCGACTGAGCGTGGTACGGTGACCTAAGCGACTGAGCGTGGTGCGGTGACCTAAGCGACTGAGCGTGGTGCGGTGACCTAAGAGACTGAGCGTTGTACGGTGACCTAAGCGACTGAGCGTGGTACGGTGACCTAAGCGACTGAGCGTGGTGCGGTGACCGAAGCGACTGAGCGTGGTACGGTGACCTAAGCGACTGAGCGTGGTGCGGTGACCGAAGCGACTGAGCGTGGTACGGTGACCGAAGCGACTGAGCGTGGTGCGGTGACCTAAGCGACTGAGCGTGGTGCGGTGACCTAAGCGACTGAGCGTGGTACGGTGACCTAAGCGACTGAGCGTGTGGTACGGTGACCTAAGCGACTGAGCGTGTGGTACGGTGACCTAAGCGACTGAGCGTGGTACGGTGACCTAAGCGACTGAGCGTGGTGCGGTGACCGGAGCGACTGAGCGTGGTACGGTGACCGGAGCGACTGAGCGTGGTACGGTGACCGAAGCGACTGAGCGTGGTACGGTGACCTAAGCGACTGAGCGTGGTGCGGTGACCTAAGAGACTGAGCGTGGTACGGTGACCTAAGCGACTGAGCGTGGTACGGTGACCTAAGCGACTGAGCGTGGTACGGTGACCTAAGCGACTGAGCGTGGTACGGTGACCTAAGCGACTGAGCGTGGTACGGTGACCTAAGCGACTGGCGTGGTACGGTGACCTAAGCGACTGGCGTGGTACGGTGACCTAAGCGACTGAGCGTGGTACGGTGACCTAAGCGACTGAGCGTGGTACGGTGACCTAAGCGACTGAGCGTGGTACGGTGACCTAAGCGACTGAGCGTGGTACGGTGACCTAAGCGACTGAGCGTGGTACGGTGACCTAAGCGACTGAGCGTGGTACGGTGACCTAAGCGACTGAGCGTGGTACGGTGACCTAAGCGACTGAGCGTGGTACGGTGACCTAAGCGACTGAGCGTGGTGCGGTGACCTAAGCGACTGAGCGTGGTGCGGTGACCTAAGCGACTGAGCGTGGTGCGGTGACCTAAGCGACTGAGCGTGGTACGGTGACCTAAGCGACTGAGCGTGGTACGGTGACCTAAGCGACTGAGCGTGTGACCTAAGCGAGGTACGGTGACCTAAGCGACTGAGCGTGGTGCGGTGACCTAAGCGACTGAGCGTGGTGCGGTAACCTAAGCGACTGGCGTGGTGCGGTGACCTAAGCGACTGAGCGTGGTACGGTGACCTAAGCGACTGAGCGTGGTGCGGTGACCTAAGCGACTGAGCGTGGTACGGTGACCTAAGCGACTGAGCGTGGTGCGGTGACCTAAGCGACTGAGCGTGGTACGGTGACCTAAGCGACTGAGCGTGGTACGGTGACCTAAGCGACTGAGCGTGGTACGGTGACCTAAGCGACTGAGCGTGGTACGGTGACCTAAGCGACTGAGCGTGGTACGGTGACCTAAGCGACTGAGCGTGGTACGGTGACCTAAGCGACTGAGCGTGTGGTACGGTGACCTAAGCGACTGAGCGTGGTACGGTGACCTAAGCGACTGAGCGTGGTACGGTATGATCGCCGGTCCCAGACACCATTGATCCATTACCTCAGAAATGGCCTTTCATGCGTTCTTTCCCAAGAACAAACAAAAAGACACTCAGGCAGTCGGTTACGTCCCACCAAGGCCCAGGCCAAGGGGGAAACAGCTCGTTGATGAGAGAGGTCAAAGGAGAACGGCAAGAATGGTGCAAACCAACAGGTAACAGATTTCGTTCTTGGCAAGTTAAACGAATGGAAATACAAAATGGATCGTGCACACAGGGCTCTACAGGGCTCCACGCCGACCTGTCTTACAATGAGCACAATGGAAAATATATCGTAAAGCTTGAATACTTAATTCATCTCGGCACACTGGTGCTGCTAAAATACAATTCCAGGTAGCAAAATATTTATTAATATTTATAAAAAAACAGGTAAAGTATATAAATAAATATAAATGTATACGCGAGTAAAACGGTCCGACTCTAAAGTCCTGGCAGACGACATGGATATTTTTAGGATATAAAAATGGGTTTTATCAAACAAAACTACATTTTATCTGTGGGACCCTCAGGATGACAAATCAAATACAGAATGTAAGTACGTTATTTACCTTCAGAGGTGAATGCATCAAACCAGTTGATTTGTGTTTTGTTCTTCTCCTCAAAACAATAGCATGGTATTTTGTTCACTGTAAATTTGGTCAATGCAGTTAGTTTAAATTATTGTTCTTCTTTCTGCCCATATAAGAATATATATATATATGCTTACAATGTACAACTGTCCCGTTGACGGAACACCGATTCAGTAGACGTTAAAATAAAACATTATTTATGGGACAATACCCCATAGTGACATCACAATACACCATAGTGACATCACAATACCCCATAGTGACATCACAATACCCCATAATGACAAAGCGAAAACAACAGAAATACCTTATTTGCATAAGTATTCAGACTCTTTGCTGTGAGACTTGAAAATTTGAGCTCAGGTGCATCCTGTTTCCATTGATCATCCTTGAGATGTTTCTACAACTTGATCGGAGTACACCTGTGGTAAATTCATTTGGTTGGACATGATTTGGAAAGGCACAGACCTGTCTATATAAGGTCCCACAGTTGACAGTGCATGTCAGAGCAAAAACCAAACCATTAGGTTAAAGGAATTGCCCGTTGAGCTCCTGAGGCAGGATTGTGTCGAGGCACAGATCTGGGGAAGGGTACCAAAACATTTCTGCAGCATTGAATGTCCTCAAGAACACAGTGGCCTCCATCATTCTTAAATGGAAGAAGTTTGGAACCACCAAGACTCTTCCTAGAGCTGGCCGCCTGGCCAAACTGAGTAATCGGGTGAGAATGGCCTTGGACAGGGAGGTGACCAAGAACCTGATGGTCACTCTGACAGCGCTCCAGAGTTCCTCTGTGGAGATGGGAGAACCTTCCTGAAAGACAACCATCTCAGCAGCACTCCTGAAACCAGGCCTTTATGGTAGAGTGGCCAGACGGAAGCCCCTCCTCAGTAAAAGGCACATGGCAGCCCACTTGGAGTTTGCCAAAAGGCAGCTAATGACTCTCAGACCATGAGAAACAAGATCTGATGAAACCAAGATTGAACTCGTTGGCCTGAATGCCAAGCATCACGTCTGGAGGAAACCTGGCACCATCCCTACAGTGAAGCATGTTGGTGGCAGCATCATGCTGTGGGGATGTTTATCAGCGGCAGGGACTGGGAGACTAGTCAGGATCAAGGGAAAGATGAACAGAGAAAAGTACACAGAGATCCTTGTTGAAAACCTGCTCCAGAGCGCTCAGGACCTCAGACTGGGGTGAAGGTTGACCTTCCAACAGGACAACGACCCTAAGCACACAGACAAGACAAGACAGGAGTGGCTTCAGGACAAGTCTCTGAATGTCCTTGAGTGGCCCAGCCAGAGCCCAGACTTGAACCAGATTGAACATCTCTGAAGAGACCTGAAATCAGCTGTGCAGCGATGCTCCCCATCCAACCTGACAGACCTTGAGAGGATCTGCAGAGAAGAATGGGAGAAACTCCACAAATACAGGTTGCCAAGCTTGTAGCATCATACCCAAGAAGACTCAAGGCTGTAATCGCTGTTAAAAAGGTGCTTCAACAAAGTACTGAGTAAAGGGTCTGAATACTTGACAGTTTTTTGTATAAAAAAAAAATCAGCAGAAATTTCGAAATAACTTTTTGCGTTGTCATTATGGGTAGCTTGCTAAGGGGGGAAAAACTATTGAATCCATTTTAGAATAAGGCTCCGACGTAACAAAATGTGTGAAAAGTCAAGAGGTCTGATTACTTTCCGAATGCCCTGTGGACACAATTCCTGGAAGCTGAAAATATCCCAGTTCTCCAATGGCCTTCATACTCAGACATGTCACCCATTGAGCATGTTTGGGATGCTCTGGATCAATGTGTACGATAACCTGTTCCAGCTCCTGCCAATCTCCAGCAACTTTCACACAGCCATTGAAGAGCAGTGGAACAACATTCCACAGAACACAATCAACAGCCTCATCAACTCTATGTGAAAGAGACGTGTCGCGCTGCATGAGACAAATGGTGGTCACACCAGATACTGACTGGTTTTCTGATCCACACCAGATACTGACTGGTTTTCTGATCCACACCAGATACTGACTGGTTTTCTGATCCACGCCCTTACCATTTTTTCTACGGTATCCATGACAACCAATGCATATCTGTATTCCCAGTCATGTGGAATCCATGGATTAGGGCCTAATGAATTCATTTCAATTGATTTCCTTATATGAACTGTGTAACTCAGTAAAATTGTTGCGTTGATATTTTTGTTCAGAATATTATTGTAGTTTGTGATGAAGGGGGGGTTAGATTTTATAAACAACGACAACAACACTGCAGCGTTGATCTGAGCCTGGCTTTTGGAAAACCCCAGGGAAGGACTTTCGGCTCTCGTAGACTCACTTCCCCCAACTAACCCACATTACACTTGGCCCGCCCAACTTCACATCCACCATACAACTAACCCACATTACACTTGGCCCGCCCAACTTCACATCCACCATACAACTAACCCACATTACACTTGGCCCGCCCAACTTCACATCCACCATACAACTAACCCACATTATACTTGGCCCGCCTGTTGGGGTGCTGGGCCAGAGAGAGACATATTGCTCAAATAAGATTTCCTAAATCATGCGGATCCCAGTAGACTACTGCTGACTCAGGGAGGGAAGAGAGTAGCAGGACCCTGACTCACAACTAGACTACTGCTGACTCAGGGAGGGAAGAGAGTAGCAGGACCCTGACTCACAACCAGACTACTGCTGACTCAGGGAGGGAAGAGAGTAGCAGGACCCTGACTCACAACCAGACTACTGCTGACTCAGGGAGGGGAAGAGAGTAGCAGGACCCTGACTCACAACCAGACTACTGCTGACTCAGGGAGGGAAGAGAGTAGCAGGACCCTGACTCACAACCAGACTACTGCTGACTCAGGGAGGGGAAGAGAGTAGCAGGACCCTGACTCACAACCAGACTACTGCTGACTCAGGGAGGGGAAGAGAGTAGCAGGACCCTGACTCACAACCAGACTACTGCTGACTCAGGGAGGGAAGAGAGTAGCAGGACCCTGACTCACAACCAGACTACTGCTGACTCAGGGAGGGAAGAGAGTAGCAGGACCCTGACTCACAACCAGACTACTGCTGACTCAGGGAGGGAAGAGAGTAGCAGGACCCTGACTCACAACCAGACTACTGCTGACTCAGGGAGGGGAAGAGAGTAGCAGGACCCTGACTCACAACCAGACTACTGCTGACTCAGGGAGGGAGAGAGTAGCAGGACCCTGACTCACAACCAGACTACTGCTGACTCAGGGAGGGGAAGAGAGTAGCAGGACCCTGACTCACAACTAGACTACTGCCGACTCAGGGAGGGGAAGAGAGTAGCAGGACCCTGACTCACAACCAGACTACTGCTGACTCAGGGAGGGAAGAGAGTAGCAGGACCCTGACTCACAACTAGACTACTACCGACTCAGGGAGGGGAAGAGAGTAGCAGGACCCTGACTCACAACCAGACTACTGCTGACTCAGGGAGGGGAAGAGAGTAGCAGCAGTACATAATGATGATTAGTCATTCCAACTCAAGAGCAGACCAACTTATCACGTCTTCCGCTGGTCCCATTACTTCAGTATCTAGCTGTGAGTATGACTAATGGTGCTATGATCTGATATGCAAGGGAGTGACCTCACCAAGATGATTAACGCTATAAAAAGAGACCGTTTGAGCTGGATCATTGGACTGGTAAATACAGGGGGTTATTCCAGATGATCGACATTTTCTCAGTTTCGATCTGACCCGTCCACCTGACTGTGAAAAAGAAAGAGGGCTGTAGTCAGATGGTAATAAGAGCAGATACGAGACCAACCCGGACTTCCTGTCTGACGTCACAGCGGAGGCAACCCAACCAGTCTGGCAAGCCACTAGGTGTACGTGTAAAACAATGCCTGTAGTATTCAGCAATACGCCTGTTGAGTCAGAGCCACAACACACACAGAGGAATCCTATAACAGACAGGTTAATATGTTGAGGATAGACGGGGCTTTCTTAGGACTCTTCCTGTTATGACACACAGGTTAATATGTTGAGGATAGACGGGGCTTCTTTTTAATATGTTAGGATGTAATAC
Source organism: Oncorhynchus keta (assembly GCF_023373465.1). Lineage (NCBI taxonomy): Eukaryota > Metazoa > Chordata > Actinopteri > Salmoniformes > Salmonidae > Oncorhynchus > Oncorhynchus keta. Next base: position 113,236 of record NW_026290119.1, read on the forward strand.
ATCACCATCCAGACAGACTGACAGGATGTGATACATCACCATCCAGACAGACTGACAGGATGTGATACATCACCATCCAGACAGACTGACAGGATGTGATACATCACCATCCAGACAGACTGACAGGATGTTATACATCACCATCCAGACAGACAGGATGTTATACATCACCATCCAGACAGACAGGATGTAATACATCACCATCCAGACAGACTGACAGGATGTGTAGTCGTTAGCGATGCTAATGATAGCCTAACCGTCTTTGGGTAGCCGTTAGCGATGCTAATGATAGCGTAACCGTCTTTGGGTAGCCGTTAGCGATGCTAATGATAGCGTAACCGTCTTTGTGTAGCCGTTGGCGATGCTAATGATAGCGTAACCGTCTTTGGGTAGCCGTTAGCGATGCTAATGATAGCGTAACCGTCTCTGTGTAGCCGTTAGCGATGCTAATGATAGCGTAACCGTCTTTGGGTAGCCGTTGGCGATGCTAATGATAGCGTAACCGTCTTTGGGTAGCCGTTAGCGATGCTAATGATAGCGTAACCGTCTCTGTGTAGCCGTTAGCGATGCTAATGATAGCGTAACCGTCTTTGGGTAGCCGTTAGCGATGCTAATGATAGCGTAACCGTCTTTGGGTAGCTAGAAAGGCATTTAAAAAGTAATTATGAAGTAGAAGACTATGCCTACCTGGCGGAATCAGGATTATTTGACTCAATCACAAGTGAGCTACAGAAACACCGCTAGCCAAACACAGCCATCCGGCCGGTGCACACCGGAATTTAAAGGTGACTACGCAAAAAAAAAAGTCAGATTTTTCACAAACCTCAAAAACGATCCCCTGATGTGGTTGCAACATTGGTGGGGTTATATCCTGCCTGTTTGGCCCCGTCCGGGGGTATCGTCGGATGGGGCCACAGTGTCTCCCGACCCCTCCCGTCTCAGCTTCCATTATTTATGCTGCAGTAGTCTATGTGTCGGGAGGCTAGGGTCAGTCTGTTATATCTGGAGTATTTCTCCTGTCTTATCCGGTGTCCTGTGTGAATTTAAGTATGCTCTCACCAATTCTTTATTTCTCTCTCGGGGGACTTGAGCCCAAGGACCATGCCTCAGGACTACCTGGCATGACTCCTCCTTGCTGTCCCCAGTCCACCTGGCCGTGCTGCTGCTCGAGTTTAAACTGTTCTGCCTGCGGCTATGGAACCCTGACCTGTTCACTGGACGTGCTACCTGTCCCAGACCTGCTGTTTTCAACTCTCTAGAGACAGCAGGAGTGGTAGAGATACTCTGAATGCTCGGCTATGAAAAGCTAACTGACATTTACTCCTGAGGTGCTGACCTGTTGCACCTTCGACAACCACTGTGATTATTATTATTTGACCCTGCTGGTCATCTATGAACATTTGTACATCTTGGCCATGTTCTGTTATAATCTCCACCCGGCACAGCCAGAAGAGGACTGGCCACCCCCCATAGCCTGGTTCCTCTCTAGGTTTCTTCCTAGGTTTTGGCCTTTCTAGAGAGTTTTTCCTAGCCACCGTGCTTCTACACCTGCATTGCTTGCTGTTTGGGGTTTTAGGCTGGGTTTCTGTACAGCACTTTGAGACATCAGCTGATGTAAGAAGGGCTTTATAAATACATTTGATTAATTGGTTGATTGTGGACTTTAGTATGTTATGTTTTCCTTTGTCTATGAAAACAAACGGGGGGAAGAAACAGTCCTCCCCATTTTCCTTCTAGAGGACTTAACAGGGCACTTTGAAAATCTGCAATAAATACATTTTGCTCTTTATTTTAACAGTAAATCCAAACCAACATAAAGAACACAAGGGCATGTTATTTTTTTTTAATGACTTGTCATTATTGGTTCTGTATGGAATACAGGTACATTATAGGACAACAAATGGTGTAAACATTTAAACGGAATTGGCATCCCAAAAAATAATAGTTAATTTGCCCCACAAAATGTAAATGGCTCGCCTACTATTTCTCTTCGCTAATGATGCCAGTGTGTGTTCAGTCTTCGGTCTGTTGGGTGTAAAATATCATATTCATTGATGATAGGCCCTGCTTTTCTGAAGTTGAAAGACATCGCAAGACAATAAATACAGCATTCCATTGCTTTCGGTTACAGATCGGCCTAGCGCGCGGTTCTGACTCCATCTGCCTGGTGGCCGAGCTGCCGTAACCGTGCTCCTCCCCTCGCAGTCCCTCGCTATGAAAGATGTGTTCTCGGGAAGTATAGTGGTGCCTCATTGGTTGGAGGACACGTATAGTGGTGCCTCGTTGGTTGGAGGACACGTATAGTGGTGCCTCGTTGGTTGGAGGACACGTATAGTGGTGCCTCGTTGGTTGGAGGACACGTATAGTGGTGCCTCGTTGGTTGGAGGACACGTATAGTGGTGCCTCGTTGGTTGGAGGACACGTATAGTGGTGCCTCGTTGGTTGGAGGACACGTATAGTGGTGCCTCGTTGGTTGGAGGACACGTATAGTGGTGCCTCGTTGGTTGGAGGACACGTATAGTGGTGCCTCGTTGGTTGGAGGACACGTATAGTGGTGCCTCGTTGGTTGGAGGACACGTATAGTGGTGCCTCGTTGGTTGGAGGACACGTATAGTGATGCCTCGTTGGTTGGAGGACACGTATAGTGATGCCTCATTGGTTGGAGGACACGTATAGTGATGCCTCATTGGTTGGAGGACACGTATAGTGATGCCTCATTGGTTGGAGGACACGTATAGTGATGCCTCATTGGTTGGAGGACACGTATAGTGATGCGGCAGGGTAGCCTAGTGGTTAGAGTTTAGGGGCGGCAGGTAGCCTAGTGGTTAGAGTGTAGAGGAGGCAGGTAGCCTAGTGGTTAGAGTGTAGAGGGGGTAGGGTAGCCTAGTGGTTAGAGTGTAGAGGGGGCAGGGTAGCCTAGTGGTTAGAGCGTTGGACTAGTAACCGAAACATTGCAAGTTCGAATCCCCGAGCTGACAAGGTACAAATCTGTCGTTCTGCCCCTGAACAACTCACTGTTCCTAGGCCGTCATTGAAAATAAGAATTTGTTCTTAACTGACTTGCCTAGTTAAATAAAGGTAAATTAAAAATTAAATAAGGTGTTCAGAAGATCAGCAGGCTATAATATTCTGTGTAGAAAAGATGGTCTGATTTAGTATCCAGTGTTCCAATGAGTCCTGCGTGGCTTGTGGGCATTGTAGAGGGACAATGCCCACCAGAAACCTCTAAACCAGCAGCATACCACCCTGTGGCTTGCTTCTGAAGCTAAGCAGGGTCCTGGTCAGTCCCTGGATGGGAGACCAGATGCTGCTGGAAGTGGTGTTGGAGGGCCAGTAGGAGGCACTCTTTCCTCTGGTCTAAACAATATCCCAATGCCCAAGGGCAGTGATTGGGGACATTGCCCTGTGTTGGGTGCTGTCTTTCGGATGGGATGTTAAACAGGTGTTGTGACTCTCGGAGGTCATTAAAGAGCCCATGGCACTTATCATAAGAGTAGGGGTGTTAACCCTGGTGTCCTGGCTAAATTCCCAATCTGACCCTCAAACCATCACGGTCACCAAATAATCCCGAGTTTACAATTGGCTCATTCATCCCCCTCCTCTCCCCTGTAACTATTCCCCAGGTCGTTGCTGTAAATGAGAACGTGTTCTCAGTCAACTTACCCAGGTTTACCCGGGTGTCCTCCAACCATGTTGAACAGAGAGAGCTTCAGGATGGAGGTGTCCTCCCACCATGTTGAACAGAGAGAGCTCCAGGATGGAGGTGTCCTCCCACCATGTTGAACAGAGAGAGCTCCAGGATGGAGGTGTCCTCCCACCATGTTGAACAGAGAGAGCTCCAGGATGGAGGTGTCCTCCCACCATGTTGAACAGAGAGAGCTCCAGGATGGAGGTGTCCTCCCACCATGTTGAACAGAGAGAGCTCCAGGATGGAGGTGTCCTCCCACCATGTTGAACAGAGAGAGCTCCAGGATGGAGGTGTCCTCCCACCATGTTGAACAGAGAGAGCTCCAGGATGGAGGTGTCCTCCCACCATGTTGAACAGAGAGAGCTCCAGGATGGAGGTGTCCTCCCACCATGTTGAACAGAGAGAGCTCCAGGACGGAGGTGTCCTCCCACCATGTTGAACACAGAGAGCTCCAGGATGGAGGTGTCCTCCCACCATGTTGAACACAGAGAGCTTCAGGATGGAGGTGTCCTCCCACCATGTTGAACAGAGAGAGCTTCAGGATGGAGGTGTCCTCCCACCATGTTGAACACAGAGAGCTCCAGGATGGAGGTGTCCTCCCACCATGTTGAACAGAGAGAGCTCCAGGATGGAGGTGTCCTCCCACCATGTTGAACAGAGAGAGCTCCAGGATGGAGGTGTCCTCCCACCATGTTGAACAGAGAGAGCTCCAGGATGGAGGTGTCCTCCCACCATGTTGAACACAGAGAGCTCCAGGATGGAGGTGTTCTCCCACCATGTTGAACAGAGAGAGCTCCAGGATGGAGGTGTTCTCCCACCATGTTGAACAGAGAGAGCTCCAGGATGGAGGTGTCCTCCCACCATGTTGAACAGAGAGAGCTCCAGGATGGAGGTGTTCTCCCACCATGTTGAACACAGAGAGAGCTCCAGGATGGAGGTGTCCTCCCACCATGTTGAACAGAGAGAGCTCCAGGATGGAGGTGTCCTCCCACCATGTTGAACAGAGAGAGCTCCAGGATGGAGGTGTCCTCCCACCATGTTGAACAGAGAGAGCTCCAGGATGGAGGTGTCCTCCCACCATGTTGAACAGAGAGAGCTTCAGGATGGAGGTGTCCTCCCACCATGTTGAACAGAGAGAGCTCCAGGATGGAGGTGTCCTCCCACCATGTTGAACAGAGAGAGCTCCAGGATGGAGGTGTCCTCCCACCATGTTGAACACAGAGAGCTCCAGGATGGAGGTGTCCTCCCACCATGTTGAACAGAGAGAGCTCCAGGATGGAGGTGTCCTCCCACCATGTTGAACAGAGAGCTCCAGGATGGAGGTGTCCTCCCACCATGTTGAACAGAGAGAGCTCCAGGATGGAGGTGTCCTCCCACCATGTTGAACAGAGAGAGCTCCAGGATGGAGGTGTCCTCCCACCATGTTGAACAGAGAGAGCTCCAGGATGGAGGTGTCCTCCCACCATGTTGAACAGAGAGAGCTCCAGGACGGAGGTGTCCTCCCACACAGAAAGGGCGGGGAGGGGACAGGACAGGAGGGGAGAGCAGCAGAGTACAGTGACTGCATTGTTCCTCTCCTGTCCACGCTGCACTGGGAGTCTAACTCACAAGCGACTGCTGCCTCTCTCTCTCTCGTCCTGTTTAGCGACAGTGTGTTCTGTGCGTGAGACTACGGCGGACATATCTTTAGTGAGGCCCTCCCCGTTCAAGGACAGCGTGTGTGTGTGTGAGTACTGTACTGGGAACGGCTCTGATGCAATACACAGGAAACGAGTCCACATTCTTCCCGCCTTACCTCAACTCAATCTGAGGGAGTGTGGACAGATTGTACAGCACATTGTTGTGTGTCAAATCAAACTTTATTCGTCACATGCTTTGTAAACACGAACAGCGAAATGCCCTTTTCCCAACAACGCAGAGAGAAAGATATATTTATATATATATAGGTAATAGAAATACAATACAGTAAATAAATACACAATGAGTAATGATAACATGGCTCTATACACAGAGTACCAGTACTGAGTCAATGATAACATGGCTCTATACACAGAGTACCAGTACTGAGTCAATGATAACATGGCTCTATACACAGAGTACCAGTACTGAGTCAATGATAACATGGCTCTATACACAGAGTACCAGTACTGAGTCAATGATAACATGGCTCTATACACAGAGTACCAGTACTGAGTCAATGATAACATGGCTCTATACACAGAGTACCAGTACTGAGTCAATGATAACATGGCTCGATACACAGAGTACCAGTACTGAGTCAACGATAACATGGCTCGATACACAGAGTACCAGTACTGAGTCAACGATAACATGGCTCGATACACAGGGTACCAGTACTGAGTCAATGATAACATGGCTCGATACACAGAGTACCAGTACTGAGTCAATGTGCAGGGGGAACAGTCTGACTTGGGTGACATTTAGGGCCTTCCTCTGACACCGCCTGGTATAGAGGTCCCAGATGGCAGGGAGGTTGGACCAAGTGATCGACTTGGCCGTACGTACTACCCTCTGTAGCAGCCTTGCGGTCGGATGCAAAGCAGTTGCCATACCAAGTAGAGGTAGACCGATTAAAATCGGCATGGCTAATTAATTAGGGCGATTTCAAGTTTTCCTAACATATCGGTAATCTGCCGATTACGGCCGATTACATTGCAATCCACGAGGAGACTGCAATGGCAGGCTGTTACACGAGTGCAGCAAGGAACCAAGGTAAGTTGTCAGTCGGCATTAAACTTATCTTATAAAAAACGATCAGTCTTCACATAATCACTAGTTAACCTAGTAATATCATCAACCATGTGTAGTTAAACTAGCTTGTCCTGCGTTGCATATAAGCAATGCGGTGCCTGTTCATTTATCAGCGAATCATAGCCTACTTCAAATTGATGATTTAACAAAAGCCCATTCGCAAAAAAGCACAAATCGTTGCAATAATGAACATCAATGCATTTCATAAAATCAATACACACGTATATTTATTTTTAAACCTGCATATGTAGTTAAAAGAAATTCATGTTAGCAGGCAATATTAACGAGGGAAATTTTGTCACTTCTTCTCTTGCGTTCAGTGCAAGCAGAGTCAGGGTATATGCAGCAGTTTGGGCCACCTGGCTCGTTGAGAACTGTTGAAAGGCCATTTATTCCTAACAAAAGACCGCAATTAATTTGCCAGAATTTTACATAATTATGACATAACATTGAAGGTTGTGTGTACAATGTAACAGTAATACATAGACTTACACGGGACCCAAACCTGCTGCGAGCGTGCGTCATCGTGCGTCATCGTGCGCCATCGTGCATAAATGTATTTTATCCCCCCCACACCAAACGCGATCACGACACACAGGTTAAAATATCTAAACAAACTGAAACAACTATATTAATTTGGGGAAAAGTCGAAAAGCATTAAACATTTATAGCAATTTAGCTAGCTAGCTTGTTGTTGCCAGCTAATTTGTCCTGGGATATAAAACTGTCAACCGAATCGTTTCTCGTCATCTCTCCTCCTTCCAGGCTTTTTCTTATTTGAATTTGTATGGTGATTGGCATCTAAACCTTCATAGTACTACCACGACGACCGGCAACACAGTTATTCTTTCAATCCCCCACGTGGGTATAACCAATGAGGAGATGGCACGTGGGTATCTGCTTCTATAAACCAATGAGGAGATGGGAGAGGTAGGACTTGCAGCGCAATCTGCGTCACAAATAGAACTGAATTCTATTTTAGCCCTTGGCAACGCAGGCGCTCGTTGACATGTGCGAGCAGCGTGGGAGCAATAATTTAATCATATAGATTTCTAAATTTATTTTGCAACGCTTGCGCGCGCTGTGTAGTCAGGATACTAGGGTTTCCACCCGGAACAGTTCCGTATTTCACTGACAGAATAAACGTTTTGTTTTCAAAATGATCGTTTCCCGATTTGACAAAATTAATGACCAAAGTCTCGTATTGGTGTTTATTATATTATAATTAAGTACATGATTTGATATTTGATAGAGCAGTCTCACTGAGCGGTGGTAGGCAGCAGCAGGCTCGTAAGCATTCATTCAAACTTTACTGCGTTTACCAGCAGCTCTTAGCAATGCTTGAAGCACAGCGCTGTTAATGACTTCAAGCCTATCAACTCCCGAGATTAGGCTGGCAATACTAAAGTGCCTATAAGAACACCCAATAGCCAAAGGTTAATGAAATACAAAATGGTAGAGAGAGAAATAGTCCTATAAATACTATATTAACTACAGCCTAAAACCTCTTACCTGGGAATATTGAAGTCTCATGTTAAAAGGAACCAACAGCTTTCATATGTTCTCATGTTCTGAGCAAGGAACTGAAACGTCAGTTTTTTTTACATGGCACATACTGCACTTTTACTTCTGAAACCGAAACGTTAGCTTTGGTTTATGTCAATTTATGAAATTGTCTTTTGTTTGGAGAGCCTGTCAATGCACCCGATTAGAAGCAGGCGTAGGCGGCACGCAAACGTGCCCATTTGGCGATGTCATAGTATTTCTGACGGTCTTAAACTCGCCACCACTAATGAACCGTAGGGAGCTTCTCAAAGTACATTCTCTCTTCACCTCAAGTCTGGTTTGTTTTTTTTTACATCCATTGAGGAACTATCATCGTCCTCAATGTTTTTTTGTTTTTTTTTTTATATTTCCAGCTCGGTGCCTTTCGATAACCACCGAGTCTCTGGATTTAAGGGGAAAATGCAATGCTCTGATCCAGTGGGAAACGTCATGAAGTACCGGATGACTTCTTATCCCCTTGATCAAATACAGATGTGTCTGTCCGGAGCTCACTGGCATGGGTAACTGAGGGCACAGAATAGTTGATACAATGTTGGAAGCACTGAGTCTGGGCTGCATCATGTTATCTCCCCTCTCATACTGACTCTAGTCTGTCCTGTTGAACCATCTCCTCTCTCATACGGACTCTAGTCTGTCCTGTTGAACCATCTCCTCTCTCATACTGACTCTAGTCTGTCCTGTTGAACCATCTCCTCTCTCATACTGACTCTAGTCTGTCCTGATGAACCATCTCCTCTCTCATACTGACTCTAGTCTGTCCTGTTGAACCATCTCCTCTCTCATACGGACTCTAGTCTGTCCTGAGGAACCATCTCCCCTCATACTGACTCTAGTCTGTCCTGAGGAACCATCTCCTCTCTAGTCTGTCCTGAGGAACCATCTCCTCTCTCATACTGACTCTAGTCTGTCCTGAGGAACCATCTCCTCTCTCATACTGACTCTAGTCTGTCCTGAGGAACCATCTCCTCTCTAGTCTGTCCTGAGGAACCATCTCCTCTCTCATACTGACTCTAGTCTGTCCTGAGGAACCATCTCCTCTCTCATACTGACTCTAGTCTGTCCTGAGGAACCATCTCCTCTCTCATACTGACTCTAGTCTGTCCTGAGGAACCATCTCCTCTCTAGTCTGTCCTGAGGAACCATCTCCCCTCATACTGACTCTAGTCTGTCCTGAGGAACCATCTCCTCTCTAGTCTGTCCTGAGGAACCATCTCCTCTCTCATACTGACTCTAGTCTGTCCTGCTGAACCATCTCCTCTCTCATACTGACTCTAGTCTGTCCTGAGGAACCATCTCCTCTCTCATACTGACTCTAGTCTGTCCTGAGGAACCCTCTCCTCTCTCATACTGACTCTAGTCTGTCCTGCTGAACCATCTCCTCTCTCATACGGACTCTAGTCTGTCCTGCTGAACCATCTCCTCTCTCATACGGACTCTAGTCTGTCCTGCTGAACCATCTCCTCTCTCATACGGACTCTAGTCTGTCCTGCTGAACCATCTCCTCTCTCATACTGACTCTAGTCTGTCCTGCTGAACCATCTCCTCTCTCATACTGACTCTAGTCTGTCCTGCTGAACCATCTCCTCTCATACTGACTCTAGTCTGTCCTGAGGAACCATCTCCTCTCTCATACTGACTCTAGTCGGTCCTGAGGAACCACTGGGAGTCTGTCTTGAGGAACCACTGGGAGGCTGGGCTGAGGAACCACTGGGAGTCTGGGCTGAGGAACCACTGGGAGTCTGTCCTAAGGAACCACTGGGAGTCTGTCCTAAGGAACCACTGGGAGTCTGTCCTAAGGAACCACTGGGAGTCTGTCTTGAGGAACCACTGGGAGGCTGGGCTGAGGAACCACTGGGAGGCTGGGCTGAGGAACCACTGGGAGGCTGGGCTGAGGAACCACTGGGAGTCTGTCCTGAGGAACCATCTCCTCTCATACTGACTCTAGTCTGTCCTGAGGAACCATCTCCTCTCTCATACTGACTCTAGTCGGTCCTGAGGAACCACTGGGAGTCTGTCCTGAGGAACCACTGGGAGTCTGTCCTGAGGAACCACTGGGAGTCTGTCCTGAGGAACCACTGGGAGTCTGTCCTAAGGAACCACTGGGAGTCTGTCCTAAGGAACCACTGGGAGGCTGAGTTGTGGCTCTGTGAATGACATCGTCACCGGTGAAAGAAACCGCTCACATTTTATAAAAAAATCAACTTCTATTCAGGAGGTTTTTGATCAGCACAATAAAATAAGTCCTAAAAGGAAGAGAAACAGACAGTCATCTGCAGCCAAATCAAACTCAACGCACACACTCCTATTGAATATGCATTCACCTGTATTGTGGAGAGACCTAGGCTACATCTTGATTTACCCAGTTTATCAATAGAGATTTACCCTTCAAATAAACGGACTACCATTATGTTACGTAGTTTGACTGGTAAAAACTAAGTGAAATGGATTGGATGCTTGGCAGTCTCTGAAAAATGTTGACGTAAAACTCAAATTATAACAGTACGCTATTTGTTTTTGTCTTGATCTCTGACTCCCTCTAGTCATTTGTGTGTCTTAATTACTTCATCGAACAGTGTGCTTAAAGCATCAGACAAGCTCAGTGAATAAGGAGTTAATCTGATAAAATATTGTATATATTGAAAGAGTTTGAAAGAACTGAAGACTCTCGGTCAACCCATTATTTTTCTGGGAACCACAGCTACTGCACTACCTTTATTTGACAGAACATGTCCGTCTGCTTACCTGCCTCCCTGCCCGCCTCCCCGCCTCCCCGTCTGCTTACCTGCCTGCCTCCCCGTCTGCTTACCTGCCTACATGCCCGCCTCCCCGTCTGCCTACCTGCCCGCCTCCCCGTCTGCTGAGGAACCCTGCCCGCCTCCCCGTCTGCCACCTGCCCGCCTGGGTCTGAGGAACCACTGGGACCTGCCCGCCTCCCCGTCTGCCACTACCTGCCCGAACCCCTGGGAGTCTGTACCTGCCCGCCTCCCCGTCTGCTTGAGGAACCTGCCCGCCTCCCCGTCTGCTTACCTGCCCGCCTCCCCGTCTGCTTACCTGCCCGCCTCCCCGTCTGCTTACCTGCCCGCCTCCCCGTCTGCTTACCTGCCCGCCTCCCGTCTGCTGTCCTACCTGCCCGCCTCCCCGTCTGCTTACCTGCCCGCCTCCCCGTCTGCTTACCTGCCCGCCTCCCCGTCTGCTTACCTGCCCACTCCCCGTCTGCTTACCTGCCCGCCTCCCCGTCTGCTTACCTGCCCGCCTCCCCGTCTGTCCTGACCTGCCCGAACCTCTGGGAGTCTGCTTACCTGCCCGCCTCCCCGTCTGTACCTGCCCGCCTCCCCGTCTGTACCTGCCCGCCTCCCCGTCTGCTTACCTGCCCGCCTCCCCGTCTGCTTACCTGCCCGCCTCCCCGTCTATAAAAACCTGCCCGCCTCCCCGTTTCTGCTTCCTGCCCGCCTCCCCGTCTGCTCACCTGCCCGCCTCCCCGTCTGCTTACCTGCCCGCATTCTCCCCGTCTGCTTACCTGCCCGCCTCCCCGTCTGCTTACCTGCCCGCCTCCCCGTCTGCTTACCTGCCCGCCTCCCCGTCTGCTTACCTGCCCGCCTCCCCGTCTGCTTACCTGCCCGCCTCCCCGTCTGCTTACCTGCCCGCCTCCCCGTCTGCTTACCTGCCCGCCTCCCCGTCAAATTATACCTGCCCGCCTCCCCGTTTCTGCTTACCTGCCCGCCTCCCCGTCTTTTACCTGCCCGCCTCCCCGTCGCTTAAACCTGCCCGCCTCCCCGTCTGATTACCTGCCCGCCTCCCCGTCTGAAAGAACCTGCCTGCCTCCCGTCTGCTTACCTGCCCGCCTTTTCTGCATACCTGCCCGCCACCCCTCTGCTTACCTGCAGAACATGCCCGTCTGCTTACCTGCCTACATGCCCGCCTCCCCGTCTCCTTACCTACCGTCTGCATACCTGCCTACCTGCCCGTCTGCATACCTGCCTACCTGCCCGTCTGCTTACCTGCCTACCTGCCCGCCTCCCCGTCTCCTTACCTACCGTCTGCATACCTGCCTACCTGCCCGTCTGCATACCTGCCTACCTGCCCGTCTGCTTACCTGCCTACCTGCCCGCCTCCCCGTCTCCTTACCTACCGTCTGCTTACCTGCCTGCCTCCCCGTCTGCTTACCTGCCTACCTGCCCGCCTCCCCGTCTGCTTACCTGCCTACATGCCCGCCTCCCCGTCTCCTTACCTACCGTCTGCATACCTGCCTACCTGCCCGTCTGCATACCTGCCTACCTGCCCGTCTGCTTACCTGCCTACCTGCCCGCCTCCCCGTCTCCTTACCTACCGTCTGCATACCTGCCTCCCCCCCGTCTGCTTACCTGCCTACCTGCCCGCCTACCTCCCCGTCTGCTTACCTGCCCGTCTGCTTACCTGCCCGTCTGCCTACCTGCCCGCCTCCCCGTCTGCTTACCTGCCCACCTGCCCGCCTCCCCGTCTGCTTACCTGCCCACCTGCCCGCCTCCCCGTCTGCTTACCTGCCCACCTGCCCGCCTCCCCGTCTGCTTACCTGCCCACCTGCCCGCCTCCCCGTCTGCTTACCTGCCTACCTGCCCGCCTGCCCCCCCGTCTGCTTACCTGCCCATCTGCCCGCCTCCCCGTCTGCTTACCTGCCCACCTCCCCGTCTGCTTACCTGCCTACCTGCCCGCCTCCCCGTCTCCTTACCTACCGTCTGCTTACCTGCCTACCTGCCCGTCTGCATACCTGCCCGTCTGCTTACCTGCCTACCTGCCCGCCTCCCCCCGTCTCCTACCTACCGTCTGCCCGCCTACCCCCCGTCTGCTTACCTGCCTACCTGCCCGCCTACCTCCCCGTCTGCTTACCTGCCCGTCTGCCCGTCTGCTTACCTGCCCGTCTGCTTACCTGCCTACCTCCCCGTCTGCTTACCTGCCCACCTGCCCGAGGGCCTCCCCGTCTGCTTACCTGCCCACCTGCCCGCCTCCCAGTCTGCTTACCTGCCCACCTGCCCGCCTCCCCGTCTGCTTACCTGCCCAGGAGGAGAGGTCTGCTTACCTGCCCACCTGCCCGCCTCCCCGTCTGCTTACCTGGGGCAGAGAGGAGTCTGCCTGCCCACCTGCCCGAGAGGAGTCTGGGCCAGCCCGCCTGCCTCCCCGCCTGCTTACCTACCTACCTGCCCGCCTGCCTCCCCGTCTCCTTACCTGCCTACCTGCAGGTAGGAGCAGAGAGGAGAGGTGCAGAGAGGAGAGGTGCAGAGAGGAGAGGTGCAGAGAGGAGAGGAGGAGAGGGGCAGAGAGGAGAGGGGCAGAGAGGAGAGGGGCAGAGGAGGAGAGAGGAGAGGAGCAGAGAGGAGCAGAGAGGAGAGGAGCAGAGAGGAGAGGAGCAGAGAGGAGAGGAGCAGAGAGGAGAGGAGCAGAGAGGAGAGGAGCAGAGAGGAGAGGAGCAGAGAGGAGAAGGGCAGAGAGGAGAGGATCAGAGAGGAGAGGGGCAGAGAGGAGAGGGGCAGAGAGGAGAGGGGCAGAGAGGAGAGGGGCAGAGAGGAGGAGGGGCAGAGAGAGGAGAGGGGCAGAGAGGAGAGGGGCAGAGGAGGCAGAGGGGCAGAGAGGAGAGGGGCAGAGAGAGAGAGGGGCAGAGAGGAGAGGTGGAGAGGGGCAGAGAGGAGAGGGGCAGAGAGGAGAGGAGCAGAGAGGAGCAGAGAGGGGAGAGGCAGAGAGGAGAGAGGCAGAGAGGAGAGAGGCAGAGAGGAGAGGGGCAGAGAGGAGAGGGGCAGAGAGGAGCAGAGAGGAGAGGTGGAGAGGGGCAGAGAGGAGAGGTGCAGAGAGGAGAGGAGCAGAGAGGAGAGGAGCAGAGAGGAGAGGAGAGGAGCAGAGTCCAGGTGGAGAGATGTGTGAAAGGCAGGGGTGATCACAGTGTCATATTAGAGACAGAGATTAAGTTCACAACAAGAATATATAATCTGACTGTGTTTCAGCAGGAGAAAACAAGGTCCCAGTTGTAAAGGAGAACAACCGAGCATCATTTTGAGGGATGTCACGATACCTCTATCGTGCCAAGGAAAACAAAACATGAAGCAGACTGAATTTCCTGAGAGTAAACAGTCCTAATGCTGTCAACCAGAATCACATGTTTATTTCCCTACAACAGACAATATTTTACATCCAGTAGATTTTAATGACGCCAGAGTTCAGTCTGCTTTGTGTTTTCCTTGTTGCCATGGAAATACCAGGTTTGGTACTCTCACCATAGTGGTATGGTGACGACCCTGTGCTGAACAAAGCGCGAGGACAAAATGCTATATCGTCACCTCATAACCGGGCAACCGCTGCAGTTACCAGGGAACAAGAGCCACGGCAACACGCACGCTTCGTGGTGACGTCAGTGGAGGCACCACCAACAGGGCCACAGCCGATAAGACCAGGGTGACACGTAGCACACATACAGCCTGTTCAATGGTTAGCCTATTACGTATAGCCAATCAGGTATGAGGGACTACCTTTACCCCTTTGTGACCTACACAGGGTAAAGTACGAGATGAAAGCCACTCCAAACAATAAAATGTACACACACTACAATGAATTCATCCCTATCAGTCCTTGAGCTTGGAGCTGATAAGGGAGAGAGGCCTACTGGGGTGGGGGGGGGGGTTGTTCAGTTCAGTTCAGTGGAGGATGACTGGAGGTTCAGTACAGGATGAAGAGGATGAAAAGGAAGGTTCTACAGCTGCACCATCGAGAGCTGGGTGCACCATCGAGAGCTGGGTGCACCATCGAGAGCTGGGTGCACCATCGAGAGCTGGGTGCACCATCGAGAGCTGGGTGCAGCGGGGAGGTTGCATCCTGGAAACTGCTCGGCGTCCGACCGCACTCTAACCACTAGGCTACCCTGCCGCCCCAGTTAACTAGTCCAACGCTCTAACCATTGCACTCCACGAGCAGCCTGCCTGTTACGCGAATGCAGTAGAAGCCAAGGTAAGTTTCTAGCTAGCATTAAACTTCTTATAAAAAAACAATCAATCATAATCACTAGTTATAAAATAAAATACTGAACGGTTCCGTATTTAACTGAAATAATAAAAGTTTTGTTTTCCAAATTATAGTTTCCGGATTCGACCATATTAATGACCAAAGGCTCGTATTTCTGTGTGTTATTATGTTATAACTAAGTCTGATTTGATAGAGCAGTCTGACTGAGCGGTGGTAGGCCCGTAATCATTCATTCAAACAGCTCTTTGCAAGCACAGCACTGTTTATGACTTCAAGCCTATCAGCCTAATGGCTGGTGTAACCGATGTGAAATGGCTAGCTAGTTAGCTGGGTGCGCGCCAACACTGTTTCAAACGTCACTCGCTTTTAGATTTGAAGTAGTTATTCCCCTTGCAGAGGGGAGCGATGGGTAACGCTGCTTCAAGGGTGGCTGTTGTCGATGTGTTCCTGGTTCGAGCCCAGGTAGGAGCGAGGAGAGGGACGGAAGCTATACTGTTACACTAGTAGTTTAATATAGTATTTATAGGACAACCTTAAACCTCTTACCTGGGAATATTAAAGTCTCATGTTAAAAGGAACCACCAGCTTTCATATGTTCTCATGTTCTGAGCAAGGAACTGAAACGTTATGGCACATATTGCACTTTTACTTCTCCAACACTTTGTTTTTGCATTATTTAAACCAAATTGAACATGTGTCATTATTTATTTGAGGCTAAATAGATTTTATTTATGTTTTATATTAAGTTCATATAGAATGGGCTCCACAGAATAGGCTCTGCTCACCCCAGCAGCACAGAGAGTCTTCCTTCCTTCCCTAATCTCTAGCTGCGAGTCTGTCAGAGAGGGGAAAATGAAGAGATCAACCCCGGGCCTCATGACCTGCTCTAGGAACTAGTCATCATCCAATCAGGAGTTCTAGTCGATACGAATACAGGACAGTCCTCTCCAAAATGATGCAATTGGTTCTGTATTGAACCAGCTGGAGACAGATGTCCTTGTTGATTGACTCTGAGCCCAATAGTGTGGATCACGCCTCCCCATTCTAGAAGGATCTGTGTATGACATGGTAAGACATACAGGGACAGAAGAACCTCAAATTAGTTCTGTGATTTCAGAAGACCTATTTTGGACTAGTTGTGCTGAGAAACGGGGTCATATGAGAATCTGATTATTTTTTTTTCTTTCATTCCCCACTGGTCCGGGACGTTACTATCGCTGGCCAGGAAATAAAACACAAAGTGGATGTAACCTCTTCAGGAAGACAGTCCGAACGTTGGAAACAAACGTCATGTTGTCACCCAGAGGCACATGTATTTTCTAAGCTACACCATATTTGACAAACAGCAGGTTGTTTTTAAAACGGTCTGTCTGTTAGGTGTTATTTTGACATGGAAAAAAAATATTGCGACACTGGTATCGTCCCCCCCCGTCCAATATTCTCTGTCCTGCGTCTCCCCTCCCCCTCGTCCAATATTCTCTGTTCTGCGTCTCCCCCTCGTCCAATATTCTCTGTTCTGCGTCTCCCCCTCGTCCAATATTCTCTGTTCTGCGTCTCCCCCTCGTCCAATATTCTCTGTTCTGCGTCTCCCCCCCCTCGTCCAATATTCTCTGTTCTGCGTCTCCCCCCCCTCGTCCACTATTCTCTGTTCTGCGTCTCTCCCCCTCGTCCAATATTCTCTGTTCTGCGTCTCTCCCCCCCCTCGTCCAATATTCTCTGTTCTGCGTCTCTCCCCTCGTCCAATATTCTCTGTTCTGCATCTCCCCCCCCGTCCAATATTCTCTGTTCTGCGTCTCCCCCCCCCGTCCAATATTCTCTGTTCTGCGTCTCTCCCCTCGTCCAATATTCTCTGTCCTGCGTCTCCCCTCGTCCAATATTCTCTGTCCTGCGTCTCCCCCTCGTCCAATATTCTCTGTTCTCGTCTCCCCCCTCGTCCAATATTCTCTGTTCTGCGTCTCCCCCCTCGTCCAATATTCTCTGTTCTGCGTCTCTCCCCCTCGTCCAATATTCTCTGTTCTGCGTCTCCCCCCGTCCAATATTCTCTGTTCTGCGTCTCCCCCTCGTCCAATATTCTCTGTTCTGCGTCTCCTCCCCCGTCCAATATTCTCTGTCCTGCGTCTCCCCTCCCCTCGTCCAATATTCTCTGTTCTGCGTCTCCCCCTCGTCCAATATTCTCTGTTCTGCGTCTCCCCCCCCTCGTCCAATATTCTCTGTTCTGCGTCTCCCCCCTCGTCCAATATTCTCTGTTCTGCGTCTCTCCCCCCTCGTCCAATATTCTCTGTTCTGCGTCTCTCCCCCCTCGTCCAATATTCTCTGTTCTGCGTCTCTCCCCTCGTCCAATATTTCTGTTCTGTTCTCTCTGTTCTCGTCTCCCCCCGTCCAATATTCTCTGTTCTGCGTACCCCCCCCCCCGTCCAATATTCTCTGTTCTGCGTCTCTCCCCCTCGTCCAATATTCTCTGTCCTGCGTCTCCCCCTCGTCCAATATTCTCTGTCCTGCGTCTCCCCCTCGTCCAATATTCTCTGTTCTGCGTCTCCCCCTCGTCCAATATTCTCTGTTCTGCGTCTCCCCCTCGTCCAATATTCTCTGTTCTGCGTCTCTCCCCTCGTCCAATATTCTCTGTTCTGCGTCTCCCCCCGTCCAATATTCTCTGTTCTGCGTCTCCCCCCTCGTCCAATATTCTCTGTTCTGCGTCTCCTCCCCCCGTCCAATATTCTCTGTCCTGCGTCTCCCCTCCCCCTCGTCCAATATTCTCTGTTCTGCGTCTCCCCTCGTCCAATATTCTCTGTTCTGCGTCTCTCCCCTCGTCCAATATTCTCTGTTCTGCGTCTCTCCCCTCGTCCAATATTCTCTGTTCTGCGTCTCCCCCTCGTCCAATATTCTCTGTTCTGCGTCTCTCCCCCTCGTCCAATATTCTCTGTTCTGCGTCTCTCCCCTCGTCCAATATTCTCTGTTCTGCGTCTCTCCCCTCGTCCAATATTCTCTGTTCTGCGTCTCTCCCCCTCGTCCAATATTCTCTGTTCTGCGTCTCCCCCCGTCCAATATTCTCTGTTCTGCGTCTCCCCCCGTCCAATATTCTCTGTTCTGCGTCTCTCCCCTCGTCCAATATTCTCTGTCCTGCGTCTCCCCTCGTCCAATATTCTCTGTCCTGCGTCTCCCCTCGTCCAATATTCTCTGTTCTGCGTCTCCCCTCGTCCAATATTCTCTGTTCTGCGTCTCTCCCCCCTCGTCCAATATTCTCTGTTCTGCGTCTCCCCTCCGTCCAATATTCTCTGTTCTGCGTCTCCCCCTCGTCCAATATTCTCTGTTCTGCGTCTCTCCCCCGTCCAATATTCTCTGTTCTGCGTCTCCCCCCGTCCAATATTCTCTGTTCTGCGTCTCCTCCCCCCTCGTCCAATATTCTCTGTTCTGAGTCTCTCCCCCCGTCCAATATTCTCTGTTCTGCGTCTCTCCCCCTCGTCCAATATTCTCTGTCCTGCGTCTCCCCCTCGTCCAATATTCTCTGTCCTGCGTCTCCCCCCCTCGTCCAATATTCTCTGTTCTGCGTCTCCCCCTCGTCCAATATTCTCTGTTCTGCGTCTCTCCCCCCTCGTCCAATATTCTCTGTTCTGCGTCTCCCCTCCGTCCAATATTCTCTGTTCTGCGTCTCCCCCTCGTCCAATATTCTCTGTTCTGCGTCTCCTCCCCCCGTCCAATATTCTCTGTTCTGCGTCTCCCCCCCCCGTCCAATATTCTCTGTTCTGCGTCTCCTCCCCCCTCGTCCAATATTCTCTGTTCTGAGTCTCTCCCCCCCGTCCAATATTCTCTGTTCTGCGTCTCTCCCCCGTCCAATATTCTCTGTTCTGCGTCTCCCCCCTCGTCCAATATTCTCTGTTCTGCGTCTCCCCCCTCGTCCAATATTCTCTGTTCTGCGTCTCCTCCCCCCGTCCAATATTCTCTGTTCTGCGTCTCCCCCCGTCCAATATTCTCTGTTCTGCGTCTCCCCCTCGTCCAATATTCTCTGTTCTGCGTCTCCCCCTCGCCCAATATTCTCTGTTCTGCGTCTCCCCCTCGTCCAATATTCTCTGTTCTGCGTCTCTCCCCCCGTCCAATATTCTCTGTCCTGCGTCTCCCCCCTCGTCCAATATTCTCTGTCCTGCGTCTCCCCCTCGTCCAATATTCTCTGTCCTGCGTCTCCCCCCTCGTCCAATATTCTCTGTCCTGCGTCTCCCCCTCGTCCAATATTCTCTGTCCTGCGTCTCCCCCCTCGTCCAATATTCGCTGTCCTGCGCCCCCCTCGTCCAATATTCTCTGTCCTGCGCTCCCCCTCGTCCAATATTCTCTGTCCTGCCCCCTCGTCCAATATTCTCTGTCCTGCGCCCCCTCGTCCAATATTCTCTGTCCTCGTCTCCCCCTCGTCCAATATTCTCTGTCCTGCGTCTCCCCTCGTCCAATATTCTCTGTCCTGCGTCTCCCCCTCGTCCAATATTCTCTGTCCTGCGTCTCTCCCCCTCGTCCAATATTCTCTGTCCTGCGTCTCCCCCTCGTCCAATATTCTCTGTCCTGCGTCTCCCCCCTCGTCCAATATTCTCTGTCCTGCGTCTCTCCCCCCTCGTCCAATATTCTCTGTCCTGCGTCTCTCCCCCCTCGTCCAATATTCTCTGTCCTGCGTCTCTCCCCCCTCGTCCAATATTCTCTGTCCTGCGTCTCTCCCCCCTCGTCCAATATTCTCTGTCCTGCGTCTCTCCCCCCTCGTCCAATATTCTCTGTCCTGCGTCTCTCCCCCCTCGTCCAATATTCTCTGTCCTGCGTCTCTCCCCTCGTCCAATATTCTCTGTCCTGCGTCTCTCCCCCTCGTCCAATATTCTCTGTCCTGCGTCTCTCCCCCCTCGTCCAATATTCTCTGTCCTGCGTCTCTCCCCCCTCGTCCAATATTCTCTGTCCTGCGTCTCTCCCCTCGTCCAATATTCTCTGTCCTGCGTCTCTCCCCCTCGTCCAATATTCTCTGTCCTACGTCTCTCCCCCTCGTCCAATATTCTCTGTCCTACGTCTCTCCCCCCTCGTCCAATATTCTCTGTCCTACGTCTCTCCCCCTCGTCCAATATTCTCTGTCCTACGTCTCTCCCCTCGTCCAATATTCTCTGTCCTGCGTCTCTCCCCCTCGTCCAATATTCTCTGTCCTGCGTCTCTCCCCCTCGTCCAATATTCTCTGTCCTGCGTCTCTCCCCCCTCGTCCAATATTCTCTGTCCTGCGTCTCTCCCCCCTCGTCCAATATTCTCTGTCCTGCGTCTCTCCCCTCGTCCAATATTCTCTGTCCTGCGTCTCTCCCCCCTCGTCCAATATTCTCTGTCCTGCGTCTCTCCCCCCTCGTCCAATATTCTCTGTCCTACGTCTCTCCCCCCTCGTCCAATATTCTCTGTCCTACGTCTCTCCCCCCTCGTCCAATATTCTCTGTCCTACGTCTCTCCCCCCTCGTCCAATATTCTCTGTCCTACGTCTCTCCCCCTCGTCCAATATTCTCTGTCCTACGTCTCTCCCCTCGTCCAATATTCTCTGTCCTACGTCTCCCCCCTCGTCCAATATTCTCTGTCCTACGTCCCCCTCGTCCAATATTCTCTGTCCTACGTCTCCCCCCTCGTCCAATATTCTCTGTCCTACGTCTCTCCCCCTCGTCCAATATTCTCTGTCCTACGTCTCCCCCCTCGTCCAATATTCTCTGTCCTACGTCTCCCCCCTCGTCCAAAATTCACACAGGACAGTCGACAGAGAAACAGACAAGAGAGAGAGACAGACAAGAGAGAGAGAGAGAGACAGACAGAGAGACAGAGAGAGAGAGACAGACAGAGAGACAGAGAGAGAGAGACAGACAGACAGAGAGACAGACAGAGAGACAGACAGAGAGACAGACAGAGAGACAGACAGAGAGACAGACAGAGAGACAGAGAGACAGAGAGACAGAGAGAGACAGACAGAGAGACAGACAGAGAGACAGACAGAGAGACAGACAGAGAGACAGACAGAGAGACAGACAGAGAGACAGACAGAGAGACAGACAGAGAGACAGACAGAGAGACAGACAGAGAGACAGAGACTGAATTTATTTTAGTCCCAATTTATACTCAACAGTTAAATGGATTGCTAGTGTGTTGAACTGGAAAATATGGTTTTGTATATTTCCCTAATAATGCACATTTCCCAATGAACAGAACAGCCCTAATGATGATTATGACTTAATAATTAAGTGATCAGTTTGCATGTTTATCGGACTGTAAGCTAATAATGTTACCAGCCCCGTGGAGAACCAAACGCATGTCGTCTTCAACCACAGTCAAACCACCTGGAGAAGTAGGGGAATGAGACAGATAGTGAATTACACTGTAAAATACTTGTCTTATGACCTTCCCTCGGCTCATTACATCAGAGCACAGACCCATTTAATACTGATGGGAACTCTAATCTTCCTTTCCACATGACCAACCTGAACGGAAACTAAATCAGGCCAGATATTGTTCGTCGGGAACGAGCATATTGGAGTGAACAAATATTCTATAAATTTTTTTTTTTTTAAATCAATAAAAAAAAAAGACACATTTCTGAACGAGGAACCATAGACCGACGCGGATGAGCTTGGCCGTACTATCTGTCAGTCTAGAACTGACACTGTAAATGCACACAGTAGTCCAGACAGTAGCTCATATCCCACTTAAGGTCTTATTAAGTGGGTAACTCGTCTACATGCACCCTTTGATATCACCAGTATCCGCTGTAACCACGAAAAAGCAGAATATTCCTCATGTAAGTTCATATGGGTTCAAATGAATAGCACAGGTGTTCCCAAAACTTCTGCCCGACCCCAATTTTGATATCTGAATAATGATCACGAACCCCAACATTGGGGCTACGGCAGTGAATTGTAAAACATTCTAACAGTATTTCTGATTGGATTCTCAACTCACCGTCATATACTAAAGACAGTCAATTGCAAATTAGTCTTGACATAATTTCTCTTCATGCATGTCACGTCAGAGCTTCTCAAAGTCAAAGGGGGGCGCGGGACGACAGTGTGAGCACCTCTTCTCTCCTGTCACGTCCAAACCTGGATCGATATTTTGTTTTTAATGCAGGTGAGACGGAATCAGACGCCATGAGTTTTAATGCTTGGAGGGAGATCTTCCCAGTCAGGAAGAGATAAGATGTCCCAGTATCCCGTCGAAGATCAGCAGACAGTCAGGAAGAGATAAGATGTCCCAGTATCCCGTCGAAGATCAGCAGACAGTCAGGAAGAGATAAGATGTCCCAGTATCCCGTCGAAGATCAGCAGACAGTCAGGAAGAGAGAGATAAGATGTCCCAGTATCCCGTCGAAGATCAGCAGACAGTCAGGAAGAGAGAGATAAGATGTCCCAGTATCCCGTCGAAGATCAGCAGACAGTCAGGAAGAGATAAGATGTCCCAGTATCCCGTCGAAGATCAGCAGACAGTCAGGAAGAGATAAGATGTCCCAGTATCCCGTCGAAGATCAGCAGACAGTCAGGAAGAGATAAGATGTCCCAGTATCCCGTCGAAGATCAGCAGACAGTCAGGAAGAGAGAGATAAGATGTCCCAGTATCCCGTCGAAGATCAGCAGACAGTCAGGAAGAGAGAGATAAGATGTCCCAGTATCCCGTCGAAGATCAGCAGACAGTCAGGAAGAGAGAGATAAGATGTCCCAGTATCCCGTCGAAGATCAGCAGACAGTCAGGAAGAGATAAGATGTCCCAGTATCCCGTCGAAGATCAGCAGACAGTCAGGAAGAGATAAGATGTCCCAGTATCCCGTCGAAGATCAGCAGACAGTCAGGAAGAGATAAGATGTCCCAGTATCCCGTCAAGATCAGCAGACAGTCAGGAAGAGATAAGATGTCCCAGTACGAAGATCAGCAGACAGTCAGGAAGAGATAAGATGTCCCAGTATCCCGTCAAGATCAGCAGACAGTCAGGAAGAGGTAAGATGTCCCAGTATCCCGTCGAAGATCAGCAGACAGTCAGGAAGAGATAAGATGTCCCAGTATCCCAGTCGAAGATCAGCAGACAGTCAGGAAGAGATAAGATGTCCCAGTATCCCGTCGAACATCAGCAGACAGTCAGGAAGAGATAAGATGTCCCAGTATCCCGTCGAAGATCAGCAGACAGTCAGGAAGAGATAAGATGTCCCAGTATCCCGTCGAAGATCAGCAGACAGTCAGGAAGAGATAAGATGTCCCAGTATCAGACAGTCAGGAAGAGATAAGAAGATCAGCAGACAGTCAGGAAGAGATAAGATGTCCCAGTATCCCGTCGAAGATCAGCAGACAGTCAGGAAGAGATAAGATGTCCCAGTATCCCGTCGAAGATCAGCAGACAGTCAGGAAGAGATAAGATGTCCCAGTATCCCGTCGAAGATCAGCAGACAGTCAGGAAGAGATAAGATGTCCCAGTATCCCGTCGAAGATCAGCAGACAGTCAGGAAGAGATAAGATGTCCCAGTATCCCGTCGAAGATCAGCAGACAGTCAGGAAGAGATAAGATGTCCCAGTATCCCGTCAAGATCAGCAGACAGTCAGGAAGAGATAAGATGTCCCAGTATCCCGTCGAAGATCAGCAGACAGTCAGGAAGAGATAAGATGTCCCAGTATCCCGTCGAAGATCAGCAGACAGTCAGGAAGAGATAAGATGTCCCAGTATCCCGTCGAAGATCAGCAGACAGTCAGGAAGAGATAAGATGTCCCAGTATCCCGTCGAAGATCAGCAGACAGTCAGGAAGAGATAAGATGTCCCAGTATCCCGTCGAAGATCAGCAGACAGTCAGGAAGAGATAAGATGTCCCAGTATCCCGTCGAAGATCAGCAGACATCTCATCCGAGTTTCAAATAACCGGGACACAAGCTTTCCCGGTTTATTGTAAAAACGGGATATGATGTTTATTATGTGTCAACTCAAAAGCAGAATACTCGACCGTCCCTGAATAGTAACGGGATATTGGTGTGCATCTAAACGTGGTCACTGATCAGTCACGCGGATGAACGGTCGCCAGGAAAAGCCCACAGATCGAACACAGAGCACACAGAGCACACAGAGCACACAGAACACACAGAACACACAGAACACACAGAGCACACAGAGCACACAGAGCACACAGAGCACACAGAGCAACCCAGCAGCAGGTTAGTCTCACTAAGCTATCCACACACCGCAAACATAAACCAGGTCCCAAATTGTTTTAATATATTTTTTATTTATATAACTAGGCATGTCAGTTAAAGAACAAATTCTTCCTACCGCGGGTAAACCCAGACGGCCTACCGCGGGTAAACCCGGACGGCCTACCGCGGGTAAACCCGGACGGCGCCGGGCCGATTGTACGCCGCCCTATTGGACTCGCAATCACGGCCGGATTCGAAAACCAGGGACTGTAGTGACGCCTCTAGCACTGAGATGCAGTGCCTTAGACCCGCTGAGCCACTCGGGAGCCCAATGGCTCAGGGCCTGGCCAAAAGTAGTGCACCAAAATAGGGAATCATGTTCCGTTTGGAACAGCCATAGACTGAGTCCCGCTCCTCTGTCATACTGCTGCCTGTCAGAAACAAGGCTTTGGTACAAAGAATTAACACACATTCATTCTCCTGAGGCTGAACAGATATCAGCTCAACACCTGCTCAAAAGAGCAGTTTGTCATTGCTCTGAACAAGAAAAGCCAAAAACAGAGAGAGCAGGGAGAGAAGAGGGCCTCACTGTTAACTAGAGCATCACACTGACCAATGAAACAAACTGGTTGTTTTAAGTAGCATCAAAAACAGAGAGCAGGGAGAGAAGAGGGCCTCACTGCTAACTAGAGCATCACACTGACCAATGAAACAAACTGGTCGTTTTAAGTAGCATCAAAAAGAGAGAGCAGGGAGAGAAGAGGGCCTCACTGTTAACTAGAGCATCACACTGACCAACGAAACAAACTGGTCGTTTTAAGTAGCACCAAAAAGAGAGAGCAGGGAGAGAAGAGGGGCTCACTGTTAACTAGAGCATCACACTGACCAACGAAACAAACTGGTCGTTTTAAGTAGCACCAAAAAGAGAGAGCAGGGAGAGAAGAGGGCCTCACTGTTAACTAGAGCATCACAGTGACCAAACCGATTGATCATTTCCTTCCCCTCAACGGCAATCCACAAACCGATCAATAACCTAAGTTTAGTTTTCTAATGGGCAATCAAATCGCATCACAGTAACAA
This sequence comes from Oncorhynchus keta, assembly GCF_023373465.1. Taxonomy (NCBI): domain Eukaryota; kingdom Metazoa; phylum Chordata; class Actinopteri; order Salmoniformes; family Salmonidae; genus Oncorhynchus; species Oncorhynchus keta. The sequence goes on from NW_026290119.1 coordinate 138,463, forward strand.
GCTTCAATAGATCTGTTGGGGTGACCGTTGAATGACTTCATAGCAGGTGTAGCTGAGTGGTTAAGACTGTTTGGCCCTGAGAAAAACACGTCTACCCTTGAACAAGGCACTAAATTGCTCCTGTAAAGATAAGAGCATGTGCTAAATGACTCAAATGTAAACTATAAGGAACGGCTAACATTCCACTCCTGTCTTTGGCAAATGACAAGAGTGGAATATGAGCTAAAAAGACTGAGTAACAGACTAGGGAAAAGGCAGTGTGTCTATCAGACTAGGGAAAAGGCAGTGTGTCTATCAGACTAGGGAAAAGGCAGTGTGTCTATCAGACTAGGGAAAAGGCAGTGTGTCTATCAGACTAGGGAAAAGGCATTGTGTCTATCAGACTAGGGAAAAGGCAGTGTGTCTATCAGACTAGGGAAAAGGCAGTGTGTCTATCAGACTAGGGAAAAGGCAGTGTGTCTATCAGACTAGGGAAAAGGCAGTGTGTCTATCAGACTAGGGAAAAGGCAGTGTGTCTATCAGACTAGGGAAAAGGCAGTGTGTCTATCAGACTAGGGAAAAGGCAGTGTGTCTATCAGACTAGGGAAAAGGCAGTGTGTCTATCAGACTAGGGAAAAGGCAGTGTGTCTATCAGACTAGGGAAAAGGCAGTGTGTCTATCAGACTAGGAAAAGGCAGTGTGTCTATCAGACTAGGGAAAAGGCAGTGTGTCTATCAGACTAGGGAAAAGGCAGTGTGTCTATCAGACTAGGGAAAAGGCAGTGTGTCTATCAGACTAGGGAAAAGGCAGTGCAGTGTGTCTATCAGACTAGGGAAAAGGCAGTGTGTCTATCAGACTAGGGAAAAGGCAGTGTGTCTATCAGACTAGGGAAAAGGCAGTGTGTCTATCAGACTAGGGAAAAGGCAGTGTGTCTATCAGACTAGGGAAAAGGCAGTGTGTCTATCAGACTAGGGAAAAGGCAGTGTGTCTATCAGACTAGGGAAAAGGCAGTGTGTCTATCAGACTAGGGAAAAGGCAGTGTGTCTATCAGACTAGGGAAAAGGCAGTGTGTCTATCAGACTAGGGAAAAGGCAGTGTGTCTATCAGACTAGGGAAAAGGCAGTGTGTCTATCAGACTAGGGAAAAGGCAGTGTGTCTATCAGACTAGGAAAAGGCAGTGTGTCTATCAGACTCAGACTAGGAAAGGCAGTGGAAAAGGCAGTGTGTCTATCAGACTAGGGAAAAGGCAGTGTGTCTATCAGACTAGGGAAAAGGCAGTGTGTCTATCAGACTAGGGAAAAGGCAGTGTGTCTATCAGACTAGGGAAAAGGCAGTGTGTCTATCAGACTAGGGAAAAGGCAGTGTGTCTATCAGACTAGGGAAAAGGCAGTGTGTCTATCAGACTAGGGAAAAGGCAGTGTGTCTATCAGACTAGGGAAAAGGCAGTGTGTCTATCAGACTAGGGAAAAGGCAGTGTGTCTATCAGACTAGGGAAAAGGCAGTGTGTCTATCAGACTAGGGAAAAGGCAGTGTGTCTATCAGACTAGGGAAAAGGCAGTGTGTCTATCAGACTAGGGAAAAAGGCAGTGTGTCTATCAGACTAGGAAAAGGCAGTGTGTCTATCAGACTAGGGAAAAGGCAGTGTGTCTATCAGACTAGGGAAAAGGCAGTGTGTCTATCAGACTAGGGAAAAGGCAGTGTGTCTATCAGACTAGGGAAAAGGCAGTGTGTCTATCAGTAGGGGAAAAGGCAGTGTCTCAGACTGTCTATCAGACTAGGGAAAAGGCAGTGTGTCTACTCAGACTAGGGAAAAGGCAGTGTGTCTATCAGACTAGGGAAAAGGCAGTGTGTCTATCAGACTAGGGAAAAGGCAGTGTGTCTATCAGACTAGGGAAAAGGCAGTGTGTCTATCAGACTAGGGAAAAGGCAGTGTGTCTATCAGACTAGGGAAAAGGCAGTGTGTCTATCAGACTAGGGAAAAGGCAGTGTCTATCAGACTAGGGAAAAGGCAGTGTCTATCAGACTAGGGAAAAGGCAGTGTCTATCAGACTAGGGAAAAGGCAGTGTGTCTATCAGACTAGGGAAAAGGCAGTGTCTATCAGACTAGGGAAAAGGCAGTGTCTATCAGACTAGGGAAAAGGCAGTGTGTCTATCAGACTAGGGAAAAGGCAGTGTGTCTATCAGACTGGGGAAAAGGCAGTGTGTCTATCAGACTAGGGAAAAGGCAGTGTGTCTATCAGACTAGGGAAAAGGCAGTGTCTATCAGACTAGGGAAAAGGCAGTGTCTATCAGACTAGGGAAAAGGCAGTGTCTATCAGACTAGGGAAAAGGCAGTGTCTATCAGACTAGGGAAAAGGCAGTGTGTCTATCAGACTAGGGAAAAGGCAGTGTGTCTATCAGACTAGGGAAAAGGCAGTGTGTCTATCAGACTAGGGAAAAGGCAGTGTGTCTATCAGACTAGGGAAAAGGCAGTGTCTATCAGACTAGGGAAAAGGCAGTGTCTATCAGACTAGGGAAAAGGCAGTGTCTATCAGACTAGGGAAAAGGCAGTGTCTATCAGACTAGGGAAAAGGCAGTGTCTATCAGACTAGGGAAAAGGCAGTGTGTCTATCAGACTAGGGAAAAGGCAGTGTGTCTATCAGACTAGGGAAAAGGCAGTGTGTCTATCAGAAAAGGCAGTGTGTCTATCAGACTAGGGAAAAGGCAGTGTGTCTATCAGACTAGGGAAAAGGCAGTGTGTCTATCAGACTAGGGAAAAGGCAGTGTGTCTATCAGACTAGGGAAAAGGCAGTGTGTCTATCAGACTAGGGAAAAGGCAGTGTGTCTATCAGACTAGGGAAAAGGCAGTGTGTCTATCAGACTAGGGAAAAGGCAGTGTGTCTATCAGACTAGGGAAAAGGCAGTGTGTCTATCAGACTAGGGGAAAAGGCAGTGTGTCTATCAGACTAGGGAAAAGGCAGTGTGTCTATCAGACTAGGGAAAAGGACTAGACTAGGAAAAGGCAGTGTGTCTATCAGACTAGGGAAAAGGCAGTGTGTCTATCAGACTAGGGAAAAGGCAGTGTGTCTATCAGACTAGGGAAAAGGCAGTGTGTCTATCAGACTAGGGAAAAGGCAGTGTGTCTATCAGACTAGGGAAAAGGCAGTGTGTCTATCAGACTAGGGGGAAAAGACTAGGGAAAAGAGCAGTGTCTATCAGACTAGGGAAAAGGCAGTGTGTCTATCAGACTAGGGAAAAGGCAGTGTGTCTATCAGACTAGGGAAAGGCAGTGTGTCTATCAGACTAGGGAAAAGGCAGTGTGTCTATCAGACTAGGGAAAAGGCAGTGTGTCTATCAGACTAGGGAAAAGGCAGTGTGTCTATCAGACTAGGGAAAAGGCAGTGTGTCTATCAGACTAGGGAAAAGGCAGTGTGTCTATCAGACTAGGGAAAAGGCAGTGTGTCTATCAGACTAGGGAAAAGGCAGTGTGTCTATCAGACTAGGGAAAAGGCAGTGTGTCTATCAGACTAGGGAAAAGGCAGTGTGTCTATCAGACTAGGGAAAAGGCAGTGTGTCTATCAGACTAGGGAAAAGGCAGTGTGTCTATCAGACTAGGGAAAAGGCAGTGTGTCTATCAGACTAGGGAAAAGGCAGTGTGTCTATCAGACTAGGGAAAAGGCAGTGTGTCTATCAGACTAGGGAAAAGGCAGTGTGTCTATCAGACTAGGGAAAAGGCAGTCAGTGTGTCTATCAGACTAGGGAAAAGGCAGTGTCTATCAGACTAGGGAAAAGGCAGTGTGTCTATCAGACTAGGGAAAAGGCAGTGTGTCTATCAGACTAGGGAAAAGGCAGTGTCTATCAGACTAGGGAAAAGGCAGTGTGTCTATCAGACTAGGGAAAAGGCAGTGTCTATCAGACTGGGGAAAAGGCAGTGTCTATCAGACTGGGGAAAAGGCAGTGTGTCTATCAGACTGGGGAAAAGGCAGTGTGTCTATCAGACTAGGGAAAAGGCAGTGTGTCTATCAGACTAGGGAAAAGGCAGTGTGTCTATCAGACTAGGGAAAAGGCAGTGTGTCTATCAGACTAGGAAAAGGGGAAAAGGCAGTGTGTCTATCAGACTAGGGAAAAGGCAGTGTCTATCAGACTAGGGAAAAGGCAGTGTGTCTATCAGACTGGGGAAAAGGCAGTGTGTCTATCAGACTAGGGAAAAGGCAGTGTGTCTATCAGACTAGGGAAAAGGCAGTGTGTCTATCAGACTAGGGAAAAGGCAGTGTGTCTATCAGACTAGGGAAAAGGCAGTGTGTCTATCAGACTAGGGAAAAGGCAGTGTCTATCAGACTAGGGAAAAGGCAGTGTGTCTATCAGACTAGGGAAAAGGCAGTGTGTCTATCAGACTAGGGAAAAGGCAGTGTGTCTATCAGACTAGGGAAAAGGCAGTGTGTCTATCAGACTAGGGAAAAGGCAGTGTGTCTATCAGACTAGGGAAAAGGCAGTGTGTCTATCAGACTAGGGAAAAGGCAGTGTGTCTATCAGACTAGGGAAAAGGCAGTGTGTCTATCAGACTAGGGAAAAGGCAGTGTCTATCAGACTAGGGAAAAGGCAGTGTCTATCAGACTAGGGAAAAGGCAGTGTGTCTATCAGACTAGGCAGTGTGTCTATCAGACTAGGGAAAAGGCAGTGTGTCTATCAGACTAGGGAAAAGGCAGTGTGTCTATCAGACTAGGGAAAAGGCAGTGTGTCTATCAGACTAGGAAAAGGCAGTGTCTATCAGACTAGGGAAAAGGCAGTGTCTATCAGACTAGGGAAAAGGCAGTGTCTATCAGACTAGGGAAAAGGCAGTGTGTCTATCAGACTAGGGAAAAGGCAGTGTGTCTATCAGACTAGGGAAAAGGCAGTGTGTCTATCAGACTAGGGAAAAAGGCAGTGTGTCTATCAGACTAGGGAAAAGGCAGTGTCTATCAGACTAGGGAAAAGGCAGTGTCTATCAGACTAGGGAAAAGGCAGTGTCTATCAGACTAGGGAAAAGGCAGTGTCTATCAGACTAGGGAAAAGGCAGTGTCTATCAGACTAGGGAAAAGGCAGTGTCTATCAGACTAGGGAAAAGGCAGTGTGTCTATCAGACTAGGGAAAAGGCAGTGTGTCTATCAGACTAGGGAAAAGGCAGTGTGTCTATCAGACTAGGGAAAAGGCAGTGTGTCTATCAGACTAGGGAAAAGGCAGTGTGTCTATCAGACTAGGGAAAAGGCAGTGTGTCTATCAGACTAGGGAAAAGGCAGTGTGTCTATCAGACTAGGGAAAAGGCAGTGTCTATCAGACTATGGAAAAGGCAGTGTCTATCAGACTAAGCAAAAGGCAGAGTCTATCAGACTAGGGAAAAGGCAGTGTGTCTATCAGACTAGGGAAAAGGCAGTGTGTCTATCAGACTAAGGAAAAGGCGGTTGCTACTAGCAAGACTTCTGGTGTAAGTCATGCAGATACACCACCATCACAAACCTAAATCTCTGTAGGAAATGTTTCAGGAGGAGGTGTGTGAGTCAGGAGAGGGATAGAGGTGTTGTGGCCGTGTCAGTCGGATCACATTCTTCGCTATTGTATTTGACGGGAATACCACTGAGAATCTCAACGAGAATCGTTCAATTTAACAGGAGCTGTTGGAATTGCAACACAGAATCTATGCGACGATGACTAATTGAGAAATGACACATGCCAGGCAACTTGTTGAGTTTCACTCTCTGCCCGCCTTGCCAACCCTACCTGGCTTCGAGGCAGGTGGGTGTCATGATCATCATGGAGTTTGAAAATCACAATCAGAGTAGTCAGTAGTTCCCTACACATGAGTGGAAATGTAAGGTGACATCTGCGTAAACTTGCAGGATTTCATGTCAGAACAAGGTCTTTACTCACACATTCAGTTTCATCCTAAGAATGATCATTCTTACATATTTGACAATCAACGTAAAAGGAAGGATCCTGACCATGTATCATGTTAAGGAGAGCTAACAGAACCAGGTTAAAGCAGAACCACAACCATGAAGAACAGACAGCCATGGTTGTAAAACAGACTTCAAGCATGTTAGCTCGTTGTCTAACTAGTTAGTTCATTGAGAGAGTTAACAGTAACCAACCAACTAACTAACTAACTAACTAACTAACTAACTAGTTAACGTTAAGTCACCACTGGCTTTGGAGACTTAACGATACGCAGTAAGGAAGTGGGGTTTTCAGTCCATATGTTACGCATTTCACATTTAAAAGCTACCTCCTTTAGTTATCTAGTTATCTCTACTAGATATAATTTAAATCAAATGGTATATCAGTCTAACGATGTGAATCCACCTACTCGTGATAACGTTGGCTATATTCAGTAGCAAAGTTAGCTAGCTGGTTAGCTAGCAGCTAGCCGTCAAAAAAAAATACCCCAAAACAAAACACTTAAGAAGCTGTTTAAAATGTCTTATTCACTGGTAAACATGTTTTGTTTTTTGTTGTTGTTTAATGTATTTATAGTTCGTTGACTGTATGCTCATATAGTGTATTAGTTTCAGCTACGGTCCAGTTCATTCGGGTCTTAATGTTGTCAGCTAGCTAGTTAGCATTGGCTGGATAGCCAACGTCGAGAGCTGTGGAAACACCACAGCTAAAACACATTTTATTTATTAAATGACACACATTCATTAGAATTTGTTTTAACAATAGCTAACTTGTCACCTTACCTGTGACGGGCGACCCGATCCAGAAGTCAGTCAAATGTGATCACCTTTTTATCTTTTCTTTCTCTCAGCTGGTCGATATAAATGTAAATTCCAGGTGAAGTGTTTATTTGGAAATGAAGCCGATCCTGCTAAAATACTTGCACCATACGGGTCGGCTATGTCATATAACTATGCAAAGTTATGTTTCTATAGGTTGAAAATGGTAGCCATCTTGGTCGGGGAGAAATTCATAACCTAAAAAGTTTATTAAAGGTTGAAAAAAATAAATAATAATAATGTTTTCACTCTCTTGTGCTATCTACTCGGATTCCACAGTGCTCTCGGTTTACCAAGAGAGCAGAAGAACTCGTAGAGCTCCACGGTGGAGGCGTCATAATACCCATCAAACATAGCGGTCAAACAAGGAAATGGTTCCAATCTTTTTTTCCCCCCATTGGGATTTTTTTTTTTTTTAGAAACACTTAAAATAAGATCTGTGTTTAGTGTAGGCTGGGTGACGTTTTGACATAACATGTAAATCTGTCATGGACAAGGTGACTTTTATCAATATAGTCGGCTCTATTTACTCTTAGATTCAAAAGTGCTAATTAATTAACATTACAGGCAAATATACTGATAAAAGTCACCTTGTCCTAGAGTGATTTACACGGTTATCACAACATCTCAAAGCCCATATTTTAAGTGTTTCTAAAATCCCCAATGGGGGAAAAAAATGAATGGTGGAAAAACAATTGGGACTATTTCCCTGTTCGACCGCTAGGTTTTATGGGTATTATGACTCATACTGTGAGAACTCTTATTAGTTTCACCTGCCTCTCCCTGAATCCCTGATTCAACCACCCCCTGGTAACTGACCGCCCCTGTCCTTAACTATGCTTCTTGTTCTTCTTTGAGGTTTATGGGCAGACGACACTCATGAGGTGTATTTGCCACCACCTACTGTACGGGGCAGTGAAAAATAAAACAAAAAAAATGTTTTGGATGAACAAATTCATACTAATTACCAAAAACAAAAAACACTAACCAAATTCACGCTACTATCCTAAATTTCAAACAAAAACGAACAAAAAAACTGTACTCCTTCAGTCGGAACCTGGGAGGGGGGAACCTCTTCATTCAGTACTCGATGTAACATTTCGGATGTAAAGTCCTGGAGATCCAGAAATCTTTTTGACGCCTTTACAATGATGTCAAGCATCTTAGATGTTTTATTAGTTTGACGAAGTGCAATTTATTACTTGCGCTATAAAACGCAACATTGTCCACCTTCTCTACTGCTGGTGTGTTGGGATCCATGGCATTCAGTGCCGACTGGTGTGTTGGGATCCATGGCATTCAGTGCCGACTGGGGTGTTGGGATCCATGGCATTCAGTGCCGACTGGTGTGTTGGGATCCATGGCATTCAGTGCCGACTGGTGTGTTGGGATCCATGGCATTCAGTGCCGACTGGTGTGTTGGGATCCATGGCATTCAGTGCCGACTGGTGTGTTGGGATCCATGGCATTCAGTGCCGACTGGTGTGTTGGGATCCATGGCATTCAGTGCCGACTGGTGTGTTGGGATCCATGGCATTCAGTGCCGACTGGCGTGTTGGGATCCATGGCATTCAGTGCCGACTGGTGTGTTGGGATCCATGGCATTCAGTGCCGACTGGTGTGTTGGGATCCATGGCATTCAGTGCCGACTGGTGTGTTGGGATCCATGGCATTCAGTGCCGACTGGTGTGTTGGGATCCATGGCATTCAGTGCCGACTGGTGTGTTGGGATCCATGGCATTCAGTGCCGACTGGTGTGTTGGGATCCATGGCATTCAGTGCCGACTGGTGTGTTGGGATCCATGGCATTCAGTGCCGACTGGTGTGTTGGGATCCATGGCATTCAGTGCCGACTGGTGTGTTGGGATCCATGGCATTCAGTGCCGACTGGTGTGTTGGGATCCATGGCATTCAGTGCCGACTGGTGTGTTGGGATCCATGGCATTCAGTGCCGACTGGTGTGTTGGGATCCATGGCATTCAGTGCCGACTGGGGTGTTGGGATCCATGGCATTCAGTGCCGACTGGTGTGTTGGGATCCATGGCATTCAGTGCCGACTGGTGTGTTGGGATCCATGGCATTCAGTGCCGACTGGTGTGTTGGGATCCATGGCATTCAGTGCCGACTGGTGTGTTGGGATCCATGGCATTCAGTGCAGACTGTGGGACCTCCACTAACATCTCATCTCTCCTCTCTCTTTCAGCTCGTTTTGTCCTTATCCATTGGGTAATGCTCTGCAAGTTTCCAGTGAAATTCAAGGTGATTGATTGATTTCAAATCAAAATAAAATGATAGACAGATGAAAAGGGGAGGGACTTAACAACCGGTTACTTTTGTGGTGTGCACTTTGAAAAATGTATCTGTATCCAATAGGATTTTCAATAGATTAAAGCTTCATAGACCTCTACTCACGAGTCCTCTGCCACCATGTCAGGGAATTTGAGTTTGAACTGAATGGAATAGGACCTGTGTAATATCCACAGGCAGACGGGTGGTCTCCCACAATGTTCTGAACTGAATGGACCTGTGTAATATCCACAGGCAGACGGGTGGTCTCCCACAATGTTCTGAACTGAATGGACCTGTGTAATATCCACAGGCAGACGGGTGGTCTCTCACAATGTCCCGAACTGAATGGACCTGTGTAATATCCACAGGCAGACGGGTGGTCTCCCACAATGTTCTGAACTGAATGGACCTGTGTAATATCGGGTGGTCTCCCACAATGTTCTGAACTGAATGGACCTGTGTAATATCCACAGGCAGACGGGTGGTCTCCCACAATGTCCCGACGTAGGTCTGGGATACACCGAGACGAGCACAGAGGGGTGGGTCCTTTACCTATGCAATCATTCACTTGTCAATACAGGGAAGCATAAAGCCAAATATCCCTCAATAACTCCGGGATCTATCAATAGGTCAGCCTATTCCAGTTATCGTGCAACTACTCTGGTCAAAAAGGAGTGCACTATGTAAGAGAAGTGGGGTGCCATTTTGGGACACACTATCTCTTCGTGATGGACAAGGAACACCTGGATCAACAGGTTGGGTATTCTGAACAATGTCAGCAAAAGGCAAGCAGGACGGAGCCAGAGTTTCCACTTCCTGTCTAGTCAGCCATTCATCCATCTCCTCACTGGTTGCTCTTACTGTCCCATTCAGACACAGTCCTATTCAAGATATTGTAGTTTTGGGATTTAGGAACTGTATTTCAACAGCGTTTGATTCTGAACAGGACTGCGTATGCATGGTCAACAACAATAGCATGTCAGTCCTTGGTCTTGGGCTAAAATGATACTAAGTCCAGAAGAAGAGGGAGACAACTGTGGACCATTTGTTGTGGTTCCCTTCCTGATGTATCCATTCTGTCCTGTGGCTCCTCAGCCCCGTTCATTCTGATGAGAACTGACTCCTTTCAAGGGGAAATCTGCGATTGCTACATCCGTTTTTGGACTTTTAAGTTAACGATATATACTGTACCCATTGATTATTGAAGAATATAACTTAGTCTCGTTAGCTTAGCCTCAGAAACCCCAAATATAAGTTTGATTTACTCCTTTGTTTGTAAACAGTGTAATCATAAACAAACACTGCATAGCCTCAAAACACGGTGACAACTATAACTGAGATATCATGGATGGTCAGTCCTTGTATCCACAGCTCTGTTAATTAAGTTAAGAATAGTTTTATTCCTATGGCCGGATCCCTCGGCTGTTTACCAAAACAGTGGTGGGAGGGCCCTTATTGGTTATTTTTCGAACAGCAGATTGGCCCTTTAAAGACCAGTAGTTTATCAGTATCAGCTGAATTCCACACAGAGCTGTAGGTCCTGGGGATGAAACAGGGTTTTGGACAGCAGGCAGATAGACTTCTTGGAGAAACTAGGCTCTGCTTCTTGGCAATGTTGTCAAGCCTGTTGTGCTTTAGAAACATGTATCTTAATCTCCCTCACCCTCTTTCAACCTGTCTACCTGTCTAACTGTCTACCTGTACCTGTCTACCCGTCTACCTGTCAATCTGTCAACCTGTCTACCTGCCAACCTGTCTACCTGCCAACCTGTCTACCTGTCAATCTGTCTACCTGTCGACCTGTCTACCTGTCTACCTGCCAACCTGTCTCCCTGTCAATCTGTCTACCTGTCAATCTGTCTAACTGTCTACCTGTCAACCTGTCTACCTGTCAATCTGTCTACCTGCCAACCTGTCTAACTGTCTACCTGTACCTGTCTACCTGTCAAACTGTCTACCTGTACCTGTCTACCTGTCAATCTGTCTACCTGTACCTGTCTACCTGTCAATCTGTTTAACTGTCAACATGTCTACCTGTCAATCTGTCTACCTGTCAATCTGTCTACCTGCCAACCTGTCTACCTGCCAACCTGTCTACCTGTCTAACTGTCTACCTGTACCTGTCAATCTGTCTACCTGTCTAACTGTCTACCTGTACCTGTCTACCTGTCTACCTGTCTAACTGTCAACCTGTCTACCTGTCAATCTGTCAATCTGTCTACCTGTCAATTTGTCTACCTGTACCTGTCAACCTGTCTACCTGCCAACCTGTCTGCCTGTCAATCTGTGAACCTGTCTACCTGCCTACCTGTCTAACTGTCTACCTGCACCTGTCTCCCTGTCAACCTGTCTAACTGTCAATCTGTCTACCTGTCAACCTGTCAATCTGTCAAACTGTCTACCTGTCTAACTGTCAAACTGTCAACCTGTCAATCTGTCTACCTGTCTACCCTTACCTGTCAACCTGTCTACCTGTCTACCTGTCAATCTGTCTACCTGCCAACATGTCTACCTGCCAACCTGTCTACCTGTCAATCTGTCTACCTGTCTACCTGTCAATCTGTCTAGCTGTCTACCTGTCTAACTGTCTAACTGTCTACCTGTACCTGTCTAACTGTCTACCTGTACCTGTCTACCTGTCAACATGTCAATGTGTCTACCTGTCAACCTGTCAAACTGTCTACCTGTCAATCTGTCTAACTGTCTACCTGTCTAACTGTCTCCCTGTACCTGTCTACCTGTCAACCTGTCAATCTGTCTACCTGCCAACCTGTCTACCTGCCAACCTGTCTACCTGTCAATCTGTCTACCTTTCTACCTGTCAATCTGTCTAACTGTCTACCTGTACCTGTCTACCTGTCAACCTGTCTACCTGTCAACCTGCCAACCTGCCAACCTGTCTACCTGCCAACCTGTCTACCTGTCAATCTGTCTATCTGTCAACCTGTCTACCTGTCAACCTGTCTACCTGTCAATCTGTCTACCTGTCAACCTGTCTACCTGTCAATCTGTCTACCTGTCAATCTGTCTACCTGTACCTGTCAATCTGTCTACCTGCCAACCTGCCAACCTGCCTACCTACCAACCTGTCTACCTGTCTACCTGTCAATCTGTCTACCTGTCTAACTGTCTACCTGTCAATCTGTGAACCTGTCTACCTTTACCCATCTATCTGTCTACCTGTCAATCTGTCTACCTGTACCTGTCAACCTGTCTACCTGCCAACCTGTCTACCTGCCAACCTGTCTGCCTGTCAATCTGTGAACCTGTCTACCTGTCTACCTGCCTACCTGTCTAACTGTCTACCTGTCAATCTGTGAACCTGTCTACCTGCCTACCTGTCTAACTGTCTACCTGTCAATCTGTGAACCTGTCTACCTGCCTACCTGTCTACCTGTCAATCTGTGAACCTGTCAATCTGTCTACCTGCCTACCTGTCTAACTGTCTACCTGTCAATCTGTGAACCTGTCTACCTGCCTACCTGTCTAACTGTCTACCTGTCAATCTGTGAACCTGTCTACCTGTCTTCATACTTGCAGAAAACAAACACACTCTTCCTGGTGTGCACGTACACAAACAACAACAACAACGCCATCCTGTCTAGCTCAGGAAAGAACATTTCTGATTACCACCGGTACTTTTCCAAACTGTCAGTGAAACAAAGCAGCGAATGATGTCAACTCTTAACCATCTTCCATTTTGGACGTGTTTCTACCTCTCAACCTATTGACCAGGCTCTCCACAGGGGCCGGACCTCTCGTTGTTGCTCAGCTTGTTCAACCAATGGCTGCTACACACTCTACACAAACAGAGGCACTCTGCTGAAGGACGGGCTCGCGGTAACGGCCCGGAACGGAGCGAATGGAATGGCATCAAACACCTGGAAACCATGGAAACCACGTATTAGATCCCATTCCACTGATTCCACTCCAGTCTTTACCACGAGCCCGTCTTCTCCCAATTCAAGGGGCCACCAGACTCCTGTGGTGTGTAGTAGCATTTAGGGCTTCTGTTGAGGCCAGAGAATGGTCACTTCCTCCTCCATGACACAGGTTTGAGGAAGTAGAGGGTAGCCCGTCTAAACTTTTAAAAATATACATTTACTGTCTTGATCTGACTTTATTGAACTGATAGAGAGAGAGAGGATGACAGTAAAAGAGAGAGAGAGAGGATGACAGTAAACGAGAGAGAGGATGACAGTAAGAGAGAGAGAGGGGATGACAGTAAATGACAGAGAGGATGACAGTAAATGAGAGAGAGAGGGGATGACAGTAAATGACAGAGAGGATGACAGTAAAAGAGAGAGAGAGAGGATGACAGTAAGAGAGAGAGAGGGGATGACAGTAAATGACAGAGAGGATGACAGTAAATGAGAGAGAGGATGACAGTAAAAGAGAGAGAGAGGATGAGTCGCTCTGGATAAGAGCGTCTGCTAAATGACTTAAATGTAAATGTAATGTAATGACAGTAAACGAGCGAGAGGATGACAGTAAGAGAGAGAGAGGGGATGACAGTAAATGACAGAGAGGATGACAGTAAATGAGAGAGAGGATGACAGTAAATGAGAGAGAGGATGACAGTAAAAGAGAGAGAGAGAGGATGACAGTAAACGAGAGAGAGGATGACAGTAAGAGAGAGAGAGGGGATGACAGTAAATGACAGAGAGGATGACAGTAAATGAGAGAGAGGATGACAGTAAGAGAGAGAGAGAGAGAGGATGACAGTAAAAGAGAGAGAGAGGGGATGACAGTAAATGACAGAGAGGATGACAGTAAATGAGAGAGAGGATGACAGTAAAAGAGAGAGAGAGAGGGGATGACAGTAAATGACAGAGAGGATGACAGTAAATGAGAGAGAGGATGACAGTAAGAGAGAGAGAGAGAGGATGACAGTGAAAGAGAGAGAGAGGGGGTGACAGTAAATGACAGAGAGGATGACAGTAAGAGAGAGAGAGGATGACAGTAAAAGAGAGAGAGAGGGGGTGACAGTAAATGACAGAGAGGATGACAGTAAATGAGAGAGAGGATGACAGTAAAAGAGAGAGAGAGGGGATGACAGTAAATGACAGAGAGGATGACAGTAAATGAGAGAGAGGATGACAGTAAGAGAGAGAGAGAGGATGACAGTAAAAGAGAGAGAGAGGGGGTGACAGTAAATGACAGAGAGGATGACAGTAAATGAGAGAGAGGATGACAGTAAAAGAGAGAGAGAGGGGATGACAGTAAATGACAGAGAGGATGACAGTAAATGAGAGAGAGGATGACAGTAAAAGAGAGAGAGAGAGAGGTCATGTCAAAAGGTCAACTAGGTCAGATTCTAAATGTAGACGTGTGCCGAACGCTGCAGCATTACACTGGTCCTTCTATTCCTGAAAGATCACAGAGACAAAACAAAAACAACCCACCTCAGACACAGGCCATAGGTGAAGGGCCATATGGTGCCTAGTTGATCTATTTATGTGGTTAGCCTGCCCTCTAGTGGTGTCAGGTTGTGCTACAGTCGACAGGTTCTCACGGTCTGAAAGACTTCACAGTCAATGCTCCTCTCTTGGACACATATCGTATCTCTGACATGAAGTTCGTATGAAGTAAATGTATTAATGCCTTCCAAATGGTACCCTATTCCCTATATAGAGCACTACTTTAAATGGTACCCTATTCCCTATATAGAGCACTACTTTAAATGGTACCCTATTCCCTGTATAGTGCACTACTTTAAATGGTACCCTATTCCCTATATAGAGCACTACTTTAAATGGTACCCTATTCCCTATATAGAGCACTACTTTAAATGGTACCCTATTCCCTATATAGTGCACTACTTTAAATGGTACCCTATTCCCTATATAGAGCACTACTTTAAATGGTACCCTATTCCCTGTATAGTGCACTACTTTAAATGGTACCCTATTCCCTATATAGAGCACTACTTTAAATGGTACCCTATTCCCTATATAGAGCACTACTTTAAATGGTACCCTATTCCCTATATAGAGCACTACTTTAAATGGTACCCTATTCCCTATATAGTGCACTACTTTAAATGGTACCCTATTCCCTATATAGAGCACTACTTTAAATGGTACCCTATTCCCTGTATAGTGCACTACTTTAAATGGTACCCTATTCCCTATATAGAGCACTACTTTAAATGGTACCCTATTCCCTATATAGAGCACTACTTTAAATGGTACCCTATTCCCTATATAGAGCACTACTTTAAATGGTACCCTATTCCCTGTATAGTGCACTACTTTAAATGGTACCCTATTCCCTATATAGAGCACTACTTTAAATGGTACCCTATTTAGTGCACTACTTTAAATGGTACCCTATTCCCTATATAGTGCACTACTTTAAATGGTACCCTATTCCCTATATAGTGCACTACTTTAAATGGTACCCTATTCCCTATATAGAGCACTACTTTAAATGGTACCCTATTCCCTATATAGAGCACTACTTTAAATGGTACCCTATTCCCGGACTAAATACTTTTTTGCCCCACTGTACTTTTGTTACTTAAAGGTTATTTAAAACCAAATACTTTTTGACTTTTACTCAAGTAGTATTTTACTGGGTGACTTTCATTTTTACTGGAGTCATTTTCTATTAACAGATCTTTACTTTTACTCAGGTATTAAATTGAGTACCCGGGCTACAGACTGGTACCCGAGCTACAGACTGGTACCCGGGCTACAGACTGGTACCCGAGCTACAGACTGGTACCCGGGCTACAGACTGGTACCCGGGCTACAGACTGGTACCCGGGCTACAGACTGGTACCCGAGCTACAGACTGGTACCCGGGCTACAGACTGGTACCCGGGCTACAGACTGGTACCCGGGCTACAGACTGGTACCCGGGCTACAGACTGGTACCCGGGCTACAGACTGGTACCCGGGCTACAGACTGGTACCCGAGCTACAGACTGGTACCCGGGCTACAGACTGGTACCCGGGCTACAGACTGGTACCCGGGCTACAGACTGGTACCCGGGCTACAGACTGGTACCCGGGCTACAGACTGGTACCCGAGCTACAGACTGGTACCCGGGCTACAGACTGGTACCCGGGCTACAGACTGGTACCCGGGCTACAGACTGGTACCCGGGCTACAGACTGGTACCCGGGCTACAGACTGGTACCCGGGCTACAGACTGGTACCCGGGCTACAGACTGGTACCGGGCTACAGACTGGTACCGGGCTACAGACTGGTACCCGGGCTACAGACTGGTACCCGGGCTACAGACTGGTACCCGGGCTACAGACTGGTACCCAGGCTACAGACTGATACCGGGCTACAGACTGGTACCCGAGCTACAGACTGGTACCCGAGCTACAGACTGGTACCCGGGCTACAGACTGGTACCGGGCTACAGACTGGTACCCGAGCTACAGACTGGTACCCAGGCTACAGACTGGTACCCGGGCTACAGACTGGTACCCGGGCTACAGACTGGTACCCGAGCTACAGACTGGTACCCGAGCTACAGACTGGTACCCGGGCTACAGAATGGTACCCGGGCTACAGACTGGTACCCGGGCTACAGACTGGTACCCGGGCTACAGACTGGTACCCGAGCTACAGACTGGTACCCAGGCTACAGACTGGTACCCGGGCTACAGACTGGTACCCGAGCTACAGACTGGTACCCGGGCTACAGACTGGTACCCGGGCTACAGACTGGTACCCGGGCTACAGACTGGTACCCGGGCTACAGACTGGTACCCGGGCTACAGACTGGTACCCGGGCTACAGACTGGTACCCGAGCTACAGACTGGTACCCAGGCTACAGACTGATACCCGGGCTACAGACTGGTACCCGAGCTACAGACTGGTACCCGAGCTACAGACTGGTACCCGGGCTACAGACTGGTACCCGGGCTACAGACTGGTACCCGAGCTACAGACTGGTACCCAGGCTACAGACTGGTACCCGGGCTACAGACTGGTACCCGGGCTACAGACTGGTACCCGAGCTACAGACTGGTACCCGAGCTACAGACTGGTACCCGGGCTACAGACTGGTACCCGGGCTACAGACTGGTACCCGGGCTACAGACTGGTACCCGGGCTACAGACTGGTACCCGGGCTACAGACTGGTACCCGAGCTACAGACTGGTACCCAGGCTACAGACTGGTACCCGGGCTACAGACTGGTACCCGAGCTACAGACTGGTACCCGAGCTACAGACTGGTACCCGGGCTACAGACTGGTACCCGGGCTACAGACTGGTACCCGGGCTACAGACTGGTACCCGGGCTACAGACTGGTACCCGGGCTACAGACTGGTACACGGGCTACAGACTGGTACCCGGGCTACAGACTGGTACCCGGGCTACAGACTGGTACCCGAGCTACAGACTGGTACCCGGGCTACAGACTGGTACCCGAGCTACAGACTGGTACCCGAGCTACAGACTGGTACACAGGCTACAGACTGGTACCCGAGCTACAGACTGGTACCCGGGCTACAGACTGGTACCCGGGCTACAGACTGGTACCCGGGCTACAGACTGGTACCCGGGCTACAGACTGGTACCCGGGCTACAGACTGGTACCCGGGCTACAGACTGGCACCTGGGCTACAGACTGGTACCCGGGCTACAGACTGGTACCCGGGCTACAGACTGGTACCTGGGCTACAGACTGGTACCCGGGCTACAGACTGGTACCCGGGCTACAGACTGGTACCCGGGCTACAGACTGGTACCCGGGCTATGGTAATGCACGAAGAACAGACAACACACCATAGTGGCATCATGATTTATTTCTCAAACAACATATAGATGCTACTTTAACTTTACACAAAATACAAGCACATTTTAGCTTAGAATATTTACATTAAAAAAAAAAACATAACATTCCACGGGGCTTGACCATGGGGCTTGACCATGGGGCTTGACCACGGGGCTTGACCATGGGGCTTGACCACGGGGCTTGACCATGCAAAACAATAAATAATGTTCCTGAAAATGCTTTGCATGGCACTTAAACAAATAGCTATTAAGTCAAATAAACTCTGTTGAAATCAGTTGGCGTTGGACTTCCGTGGTCTACGATCTGCATATCTGTCCCAGACCGACGCAACAAGACACATTCAGAACTGACTTGGGGTCAGAGTGTTAGCAGTAGGTGTATTCAGGTGCATTGTTATACAATATCCACACCTTTTTCATCTAAGAGGAAAATAAAAAAATATCATCATTCCTACCTACTTTAGCAATTTGTTGTCAAGGATTCGTTGACAGAAAAATATAAAGTTGAGATTTGAGTGAAAAGCTTGGATATCCTACAGCAGGAGAAATCACGCCATCTTAGAGGATGGAGGTAGTGTCCAGCACGGGAGGCTGCTGAGAGGAGTAAGAAGAGCCATGACAGAGCAGATGTAATGGCAGCGAAACATCTGGAAACCATGGAAACCATGGAAACCATGGAAACCACGCCATCTTAGAGGATGGAGGTAGTGTCCAGCACGGGAGGCTGCTGAGAGGAGTAAGAAGAGCCATGACAGAGCAGAAGGAATGGCAGCGAAACATCTGGAAACCATGGAAACCATGGAAACCATGGAAACCACGTCATCTTAGAGGATGGAGGTAGTGTCCAGCACGGGAGGCTGCTGAGAGGAGTAAGAAGAGCCATGACAGAGCAGAAGGAATGGCAGCGAAACATCTGGAAACCATGGAAACCATGGAAACCATGGAAACCACGTCATCTTAGAGGATGGAGGTAGTGTCCAGCACGGGAGGCTGCTGAGAGGAGTAAGAAGAGCCATGACAGAGCAGAAGGAATGGCAGCGAAACATCTGGAAACCATGGAAACCATGGAAACCATGGAAACCACGTCATCTTAGAGGATGGAGGTAGTGTCCAGCACGGGAGGCTGCTGAGAGGAGTAAGAAGAGCCATGACAGAGCAGAAGGAATGGCAGCGAAACATCTGGAAACCATGGAAACCATGGAAACCACGTGGTTGATTCCATTCCGTTTATTCCGCTCCAGTTATTACCGCAAGCTCGTTCTCCCCAATTAAAGTGCCACCAACCAATCTCCTGTGCTGTACAGGTACGACCTCTGACCTCTGATAGTGTACGGGTTTGACCTGGGCCCCGTATTCAGGTCCCCCCCCCACGTCTATGTCATCTCATTCATTCTGATCTAGGATCTGTCCATATCATCTCATTCATTATGATCTAAGAGGCTAAACTGATCCTAGATCAGCGCTCCTGCTCTTTCATACTCCGAGACTCTTAATGAATATGGGCCCAGACCTCTGATACTGTACAGGTACGACCTCTGACCTCTGATACTGTACAGGTACGACCTCTGACCTCTGATACTGAACAGGTGAGACCTCTAACAGGGTTGGTTGGTTAATCTCAGATTCCTTGGTGGGGCTCTTGTCAGTCTGACACTCAGGACAGAAACATCTGGTAAACATCAACATAGTTGTTTGTCACATTCTTCTCCTCTCCTCCTCCTCCTCCTCCTCTGACCAACCACCAGTGTTCCTCCTCCTCCTCCTCTCCCCAGCCACCAGTGATCCTCCTCCTCCCTCCTCCCTCCTCCCTCCTAACCTCCTCCTCCTACTCTCCCCAGCTACCAGTGTTCCTCCTCCTCCCTCCTCCCTCCTAACCTCCTCCTCCTACTCTCCCCAGCCACCAGTGTATCTCTTCCTCCTCCCTCCTCCTCCTCTCCCCAGCCACCAGTGTTCCTCCTCCTCCCTCCTCCCTCCTAACCTCCTCCTCCTACTCTCCCCAGCCACCAGTGTATCTCTTCCTCCTCCCTCCTCCTCCTCTCCCCAGCCACCAGTGTTCCTCCTCCTCCCTCCTCCCTCCTAACCTACTCCCCCTACTCTCACCAGCCACCAGTATATCTCTTACTCCTCCTCCTCCTCTCCCCAGCCACCAGTGTATCTCTTCCTCCTGCCTCCTCTTCCTCCTCCTCCTCCTCCTCCTCCTCACCCCATCCACCAGGGTTCAGATAATCAGGTGATGAGTTGTGGCTCCCAGACCTGACTGGCCAGCTGGGAGCGACATTGAGTGATTGTTGGAGGGCCGGCCGGAGGCTGACTGTCCAGACACAGACCACTGACCATGTGCTGCAGGGCTGGTCCCTTCGGCTTCCACTTCTACGGTAGGTGAAGCAGAAACAGAGAGGGGGAAGAGAGAGAGAGAAAGAGAGAGGGGGAAGAGAGAGAGAAAGAGAGAGGGGGGATAAAGAGAGAGGGGGAAGAGAGAGAGAGAAAGAGAGAGGGGGAAGAGGGAGAGAGAAAGAGAGAGGGGGAAGAGAGAGAGAGAAAGAGAGAGGGGGAAGAGAGAGAGAAAGAGAGAGGGGGGATAAAGAGAGAGGGGGAAGAGGGAGAGAGAAAGAGAGAGGGGGAAGAGGGAGAGAGAAAGAGAGAGGGGGAAGAGAGAGAGAGAAAGAGAGAGGGGGAAGAGAGAGAGAAAGAGAGAGGGGGGATAAAGAGAGAGGGGGGATAAAGAGAGAGGGGGAAGAGAGAGAGAGAAAGAGAGAGGGGGGATAAAGAGAGAGGGGGGATAAAGAGAGAGGGGGAAGAGAGAGAGAGAAAAAGAGAGGGGGAAGAGAGAGAGAAAGAGAGAGGGGGGATAAAGAGAGAGGGGGGATAAAGAGAGAGGGGGAAGAGAGAGAGAGAAAAAGAGAGGGGGATAAAGAGAGAGGGGGAAGAGGGAGAGAGAAAGAGAGGGGGGGATAAAGAGAGAGGGGGAAGAGGGAGAGAGAAAGAGAGAGGGGGGATAAAGAGAGAGGGGGAAGAGGGAGAGAGAAAGAGAGAGGGGGGATAAAGAGAGAGGGGGATAAAGAGAGAGAGAGAAAAAGAGAGGGGGATAAAGAGAGAGGGGGGGATAAAGAGAGAGGGGGAAGAGGGAGAGAGAAAGAGAGAGGGGGATACAGAGAGAGGGGAAGAGGAGAGAGAAAGAGAGAGGGGGATAAAGAGAGAGGGGAAGAGAGAGAGAGGGGGATAAAGAGAGAGGGGAAGAGGAGAGAGAGAAGAGAGAGGAGGGGGAGAAAAGAGAGGGGAAGAGGGAGAGAGAAAGAGAGAGGGGGGATAAAGAGAGAGGGGGAAGAGAGAGAGAGAAAAAGAGAGGGGGATAAAGAGAGAGGGGGGATAAAGAGAGAGGGGGAAGAGGGAGAGAGAAAGAGAGAGGGGGGATAAAGAGAGAGGGGGAAGAGAGAGAGAGAAAAAGAGAGGGGGATAAAGAGAGAGGGGGAAGAGAGAGAGAGAAAGAGAGAGGGGGAAGAGGGAGAGAGAAAGAGAGAGGGCGGATAAAGAGAGAGGGGTAAAAGAGAGAGAAAGAGAGAGGGGGATAAAGAGAGAGGGGGGATAAAGAGAGAGGGGGAAGAGGGAGAGAGAAAGAGAGAGGGGGGATAAAGAGAGAGGGGGGATAAAGAGAGAGCGGGGATAAAGAGAGAGGGGGAAGAGGGAGAGAGAAAGAGAGAGGGGGGATAAAGAGAGAGGGGGAAGAGAGAGAGAAAAAGAGAGAGGGGGGATAAAGAGAGAGGGGGAAGAGAGAGAGAGAAAGAGAGAGGGGGAAGAGGGAGAATACGTTAAGGACACATGCAAAAAAAAACGTATATTGACATTGGACATCATTTAGACTGCTTAACATCATTTGGACAGCTTAACATCATTTGGACAGCTTAACATCATTTGGACTGCTTAACATCATTTGGACTGCTTAACATCATTTGGACTGCTTAACGTCATTTAGACTGCTTAACATCATTTGGACAGCTTAACATCATTTGGACAGCTTAACATCATTTGGACTGCTTAACATCATTTGGACTGCTTAACGTCATTTAGACTGCTTAACATCATTTGGACAGCTTAACATCATTTGGACAGCTTAACATCATTTGGACTGCTTAACATCATTTGGACAGCTTAACATCATTTGTACTGTTTAGCATCATTTGTACTGCTTAACATCATTTGTACTGCTTAACATCATTTGTACTGCTTAACATCATTTGTACTGCTTAACATCATTTGTACTGCTTAACGTCATTTAGACTGCTTAACATCATTTGGACTGCTTAACGTCATTTGGACAGCTTAAAGTCATTTGAACAGCTTAACGTCATTTGGACAGCTTAACGTCATTTGGAAACCATAACTTCAGTTGGACTGCTTAACGTCATTTGGACTGCTTAACATCATTTGGACTGCTTAACGTCATTTAGACTGCTTAACATCATTTGGACAGCTTAACGTCAGTTGGACAGCTTAACGTCAGTTGGACAGCTTAACGTCATTTGGAAACCATAACTTCAGTTGGAAACCATAACTTCAGTTGGACAGCTTAACGTCATTTGGACTGCTTAACGTCATTTGGACAGCTTAACGTCATTTGGACAGCTTAACGTAATTTGTAAACAATAACGTCAGTTGGAAACCATAACGTCAGTTGGATTGCTTAACATCATTTGGACTGCTTAACATCATTTGGACTGCTTAACATCATTTAGACTGCTTAACATCATTTGGACTGCTTAACGTCATTTGGACAGCTTAAAGTCATTTGAACAGCTTAACGTCATTTGGACATCTTAACGTAATTTGGAAACCATAACTTCAGTTGGACTGCTTAACGTCATTTGGACAGCTTAACATCATTTGGACTGCTTAACGTTATTTAGACTGCTTAACGTCATTTAGACTGCTTAACATCATTTGGACTGCTTAACGTCATTTGGACAGCTTAACGTCATTTGGACTGCTTAACGTGATTTGGACTGCTTTACGTCATTTGGACAGCTTAATGTCATTTGGAAACCATAACTTCAGTTGGACAGCTTAACGTCATTTGGACAGCTTAACGTCATTTGGACAGCTTAACGTCAGTTGGACAGCTTAACGTCATTTGGAAACCATAACTTCAGTTGGAAACCATAACTTCAGTTGGACAGCTTAACGTCATTTGGACTGCTTAACGTCATTTGGACAGCTTAACGTCATTTGGACAGCTTAACGTAATTTGTAAACAATAACGTCAGTTGGAAACCATAACGTCAGTTGGACTGCTTAACATCATTTGGACTGCTTAACATCATTTGGACTGCTTAACATCATTTAGACTGCTTAACATCATTTGGACTGCTTAACGTCATTTGGACAGCTTAAAGTCATTTGAACAGCTTAACGTCATTTGGACATCTTAACGTAATTTGGAAACCATAACTTCAGTTGGACTGCTTAACGTCATTTGGACAGCTTAACATCATTTGGACTGCTTAACGTTATTTAGACTGCTTAACGTCATTTAGACTGCTTAACATCATTTGGACAGCTTAACGTCAGTTGGACAGCTTAACGTCATTTGGACAGCTTAACATCATTTGGACTGCTTAACGTTATTTAGACTGCTTAACGTCATTTAGACTGCTTAACATCATTTGGACTGCTTAACGTCATTTGGACAGCTTAACGTCATTTGGACTGCTTAACGTGATTTGGACTGCTTTACGTCATTTGGACAGCTTAATGTCATTTGGAAACCATAACTTCAGTTGGACAGCTTAATGTCATTTGGACAGCTTAACGTCATTTGGACAGCTTAACGTCAGTTGGACAGCTTAACGTCATTTGGAAACCATAACTTCAGTTGGACAGCTTAACGTCATTTGGACTGCTTAACGTCATTTGGACAGCTTAACGTCATTTGGACAGCTTAACATCAATTTGTAAACACGTCATTTAACGTCAGTTGGAAACCATAACGTCATTTGGACAGCTTAACGTCATTTGGACTGCTTAACATCATTTGGACTGCTTAACATCATTTGGACTGCTTAACATCATTTAGACTGCTTAACATCATTTGGACTGCTTAACGTCATTTGGACAGCTTAAAGTCATTTGAACAGCTTAACGTCATTTGGACATCTTAACGTAATTTGGAAACCATAACTTCAGTTGGACTGCTTAACGTCATTTGGACAGCTTAACATCATTTGGACTGCTTAATGTTATTTAGACTGCTTAACGTCATTTAGACTGCTTAACATCATTTGGACAGCTTAACGTCAGTTGGACAGCTTAACGTCATTTGGACAGCTTAACATCATTTGGACTGCTTAACGTTATTTAGACTGCTTAACGTCATTTAGACTGCTTAACATCATTTGGACTGCTTAACGTCATTTGGACTGCTTAACGTCATTTGGACTGCTTAACATCATTTGGACTGCTTAACGTCATTTGGACTGCTTAACATCATTTGGACTGCTTAACGTCATTTGGACTGCTTAACGTCATTTGGACTGCTTAACATCATTTGGACAGCTTAACGTCAGTTGGAAACCATAACCATAGAATATGTTGCACATTTTCTGCAGTTCTACACATTTTGCCAAGAGACATTTTTGCAGTTTTAAAGCAGCTTTTTTGTAGTTATACACATTTTGCCAATAGGCAGAGAGAACATTTTTGTATTTTCTATGCAAATGTATTATAAAATCTAATCAAACACTTCAGAAGAGCCCATGAGCTCATGTTGCGCAACATTTTTTTTAATAGGCCATGCAATTGCGAGAGAAAACAGAATTTTGATGGCCTCTATTAAAAAGAGGAGGATCCCATCAGCTTTCTATAGCCTTACTGTATTTATTTTTATTTCTCAACTTTCATAATATGAAGCACATTGCTTCTCTTTTACAACAGGATTACAGGATTACAGGATTATATTCATGCCAGCCTACCTGGCTGGCATGAAAATAAACCATGGGAAAAGCCTCGTCCATTTGCTATTTAAGTGCGTAGATGACATGTCCCCCCCCCCCATTCCCTGTTTCTAGACAGGTGCATGATAATGGCCCATTCTAAATCAAGGTGACAATATTAGCCTATCCCTTGTGAATGATGCCCAGTGTAAGGCAAGAAACAATGGCTTTTCTTCTGCGACTTTCATAGTTGCACAGCTCATGTACACTAGCCCATAGGCCTATATATATACGGCTGTGATTATAATCGAAAAGAATTCTCTTGGAAGATATATATGCCATTTAGCAGACGCTTTTATCCAAAGCGACTTACAGTCATGTGTGCATACATTCTACGTATGGGTGGTCCCGGGAATCGAACCCACTACCCTGGCGTTACAAGCGCCATGCTCTACCAACTGAGCTACAGAAGGACCACAATATATGTTTTTAATAAGGTTAGTATCACAACTAAAGTGGCCAAATAACAAATTAAGCACATTGATCAGCTTTACAAGGGGTGTACAGCACCTGAGTTTCAGGTTTGGGGAAGATAATTTTCACCATAAAAATGCACTTTTGATAATGGTGTTTTACGCTAATGGAACATTCCCGCTTATAGCCTACTACATTTACATTACATTTAAGTCATTTAGCAGACGCTCTTATCCAGAGCGACTTACAAATTGGTGCATACACCTTATGACAACCAGTGGAACAGCCACTTGCATCTAAATCTTGTTGGGGGAGAAGGGGGGTGAGAAGGATTACTTACCCTTACTTACCCTATCCTAGGTATTCCTTGAAGAGGTGGGGTTTCAGGTGTCTCCGAAGGTGGTGATTGACTCCGCTGTCCTGGCGTCGTGAGGGAGTTTGTTCCACCATTGGGGGCCAGAGCAGCGAACAGTTTTGACTGGGCTGAGCGGGAACTGTACTTCCTCAGTGGTAGGGAGGCGAGCAGGCCAGAGGTGGATGAACGCAGTGCCCTTGTTTGGGTGTAGGGCCTGATCAGAGCCTGGAGGTACTGAGGTGCCGTTCCCTCACAGCTCCGTAGGCGAGCACCATGGTCTTGTAGCGGATGCGAGCTTCAACTGGAAGCCAGTGGAGAGAGCGGAGGAGCGGGGTGACGTGGAGAGAACTTGGGAAGGTTGAACACCAGACGGGCTGCGGCGTTCTGGATGAGTTGTAGGGGTTTAATGGCACAGGCAGGGAGCCCAGCCAACAGCGAGTTGCAGTAATCAAGACGGGAGATGACAAGTGCCTGGATTAGACCTGCGCCGCTTCCTGTGTGAGGCAGGGTCGTACTCTGCGGATGTTGTAGAGCATGAACCTACAGGAACGGGACACCGCCTTGATGTTAGTTGAGAACGTCAGGGTGTTGTCCAGGATCACGCCAAGGTTCTTAGCGCTCTGGGAGGAGGACACAATGGAGTTGTCAACCGTGATGGCGAGATCATGGAACGGGCAGTCCTTCCCCGGGAGGAAGAGGAGCTCCGTCTTGCTGAGGTTCAGCTTGAGGTGGTGATCCGTCATCCACACTGATATGTCTGCCAGACATGCAGAGATGCGATTCGCCACCTGGTCAGAAGGGGGAAAGGAGAAGATTAATTGTGTGTCGTCTGCATAGCAATGATAGGAGAGACCATGTGAGGTTATGACAGAGCCAAGTGACTTGGTGTATAGCGAGAATAAGAGAGGGCCTAGAACAGAGCCCTGGGGGACACCAGTGGTGAGAGCGCGTGGTGAGGAGACAGATTCTCGCCACGCCACCTGGTAGGAGCGACCTGTCAGGTAGGACGCAATCCAAGCGTGGGCCGCGCCGGAGATGCCCAACTCGGAGAGGGTGGAGAGGAGGATCTGATGGTTCACAGTATCGAAGGCAGCCGATAGGTCTAGAAGGATGAGAGCAGAGGAGAGAGAGTTAGCTTTAGCAGTGCGGAGCGCCTCCGTGATACAGAGAAGAGCAGTCTCAGTTGAATGACTAGTCTTGAAACCTGACTGATTTGGATCAAGAAGGTCATTCTGAGAGAGATAGCGGTAGAGCTGGCCAAGGACGGCACGCTCAAGAGTTTTGGAGAGAAAAGAGAGAAGGGATACTGGTCTGTAGTTGTTGACATCGGAGGGATCGAGTGTAGGTTTTTTCAGAAGGGGTGCAACTCTCGCTCTCTTGAAGACGGGAGGGACGTAGCCAGCGGTCAGGGATGAGTTGATGAGCGAGGTAAGGTAAGGGAGAAGGTCTCCGGAAATGGTCTGAGAAGAGAGGAGGGGATAGGGTCAAGCGGGCAGGTTGTTGGGCGGCCGGCCGTCACAAGACGCGAGATTTCATCTGGAGAGAGAGGGAGAAAGAGGTCAGAGCATAGGGTAGGGCAGTGTGAGCAGAACCAGCGGTGTCGTTTGACTTAGCAAACGAGGATCGGATGTCATCGACCTTCTTTTCAAAATGGTTGACGAAGTCATCTGCAGAGAGG